>NW_025744581.1:0-92500 GCF_021184085.1 Oncorhynchus gorbuscha
CCCTAGCCTTACTCTTTCTCCTCCTGCTCCCCTCACCCCTAGCCTTACTCTTTCTCCCTCCCTCCCTCCCTCCCCTCCCCCTCACCCCCTAGCCTTACTCTTTCTCCCCACCCGCCCCTCACCCCCTAGCCTTACTCTTTCTCCCTCCCTCCCTCCCTCCCCGCTCCCCTCACCCCCTAGCCTTACTCTTTCTCCCTCCCGCTCCCCTCACCCCCCTAGCCTTACTCTTTCTCCCTCTCCCTCCCTCCCCTCACCCCCTAGCCTTCCTCCTCACTCCCCTCACCCCCTAGCCTTACTCTTTCCCCTCCTTTCTCCCTCCGCTCCCCTCACCCCCTAGCCTTACTCTTTCTCCCTCCGCTCCCCTCACCCCCTAGCCTTACTCTTTCTCCCTCCCCGCTCCCCTCACCCCCTAGCCTTACTCTTTCTCCCTCCGCTCCCCTCACCCCCTAGCCTTACTCTTTCTCCCCCCGCTCCCCTCACCCCCTAGCCTTACTCTTTTCCCTCTCCCCTCCCGCCTTACTCCCCTCCGCTCCCCTCCCCCTAGCCTTACTCTTTCTCCCTCCCGCTCCCCTCACCCCCTAGCCTTACTCTTTCTCCCTCCCGCTCCCCTCACCCCCTAGCCTTACTCTTTCTCCCTCCCGCTCCCCTCACCCCCTAGCCTTACTCTTTCTCCCTCCCGCTCCCCTCACCCCCTAGCCTTACTCTTTCTCCCTCCCGCTCCCCTCACCCCCTAGCCTTACTCTTTCTCCCTCCCGCTCCCCTCACCCCCCTAGCCTTACTCTTTCTCCCTCCCGCTCCCCTCACCCCCTAGCCTTACTCTTTCTCCTCCCTCCCGCTCCCCTCACCCCCTACTCTTACTCTCTCCCTCCCGCTCCCCTCACCCCCTAGCCTTACTCTTTCTCCCTCTCCCCTCACCCCCTAGCCTTACTCTTTCTCCCTCCCGCTCCCCTCACCCCCTAGCCTTACTCTTTCTCCCTCCCGCTCCCCTCACCCCCTAGCCTTACTCTTTCTCCCTTGCTCCCTCACCCCCTAGCCTTACTCTTTCTCCCTCCTGCTCCCCTCACCCCCTAGCCTTACTCTTTCTCCCTCCCGCTCCCCTCACCCCCTAGCCTTACTCTTTCTCCCTCCTGCTCCCCTCACCCCCTAGCCTTACTCTTTCTCTCCCTCCTGCTCCCCTCACCCCCTAGCCTTACTCTTTCTCCCTCTCCCTCCCGCTCTTTCCCCTCCTGCCCCCTAGCCTTACTCTTTCTCCCTCCCTCTCACCCCCTCCCTCTTTCCCCTCCTGCCCCCTCACCCCCAAGCCTTACTCTTTCTCCCTCCTCCCGCTCCCTCCCTAGCCTTACTCTTTCTCCCTCCTGCTCCCCTCACCCCCTAGCCTTACTTTCTCCCTCCCGCTCCCCTCACCCCCTAGCCTTACTCTTTCTCCCTCCGGCTGCCCTCACCCCCTAGCCTTACTCTTTCTCCCTCCGCTCCCCTCACCCCCAAGCCTTGCTCTTTCTCCCTCCGCTCCCCTCACCCCCCTAGCCTTACTCTTTCTCCCTCCCGCTCCCCTCACCCCCTAGCCTTACTCTTTTCCGCTCCCCTCCCTAGCCTTACTCTTTCTCCCTCCGGCTCCCCTCACCCCCTTACTCTTTCTCCCTCCGCTTTCCCCTCACCCCCTAGCCTTACTCTTTCTCCCTCCGCTCCCCTCACCCCCTAGCCTTACTCTTTCTCCCTCCCTCCGCTCCCCTACCCACTCTTTCCCTAGCTCCCCCTTACTCTTTCTCCCTCCCGCTCCCCTCACCCCCTAGCCTTACTCTTTCTCCCCTCCCTCCGCTCCCCTCACCCCCTAGCCTTACTCTTTCTCCCTCCCGCTCCCCTCACCCCCTAGCCTTACTCTTTCTCCCTCCCCTCCCCTCACCCCCTCCTTACTCTTTCTCCCCTAACCTTACTCTCTCCCTCCCTCCCCCCTAACCTTACTCTTTCTCCCTCCCCGCTCCCCTCACCCCCTAGCCTTACTCTTTCTCCCTCCCGCTCCCCTCACCCCCTAGCCTTACTCTTTCTCCCTCCCGCTCCCCTCACCCCCTAGCCTTACTCTTTCTCCCTCCCGCTCCCCTCACCCCTAGCCTTACTCTTTTTCTCCCTCCCTCCCCCGCTCCCCTCACCCCCTAGCCTTACTCTTTCTCCCTCCCGCTCCCCTCACCCCCTAGCCCTCTTTCTCCCTCCCGCTCCCCTCACTCCCCTAGCCTTACTCTTTCTCCCTCCGCTCCCCTCACCCCCTAGCCTTACTCTTTTCTCCTCCCTCACCCCCTCCCGCTCCCCTCACTCACCCCCTAGCCTTACTCTTTCTCCCTTCCGCTCCCCTCACCCCCTAGCCTTACTCTTTCTCCCTCCGCTCCCCTCACCCCCTAGCCTTACTCTTTCTCCCTCCGCTCCCTCACCCCCTAGCCTTACTCTTTCTCCACTCCCCCCCCTAAGCCTTACTCTTTCTCCCTCCCGCTCCCCTCTTTCTTTCTCCTCCCTCTCCCCCTAGCCTTACTCGCTCCCCCGCTCCCCTCACCCCCTAGCCTTACTCTTTCTCCCTCCCCGCTCCCCTCACCCCCCTAGCCTTACTCTTTCTCCCTCCCGCTCCCCTCACCCCTAGCCTTACTCTTTCTCCCTCCCGCTCCCCTCACCCCCTAGCCTTACTCTTTCTCCCTCCCGCTCCCCTCACCCCCTAGCCTTACTCTTTCTCCCTCCCCTCCCTCCCGCTCCCCTCACCCCCTAGCCTTACTCTTTCTCCCTCCCGCTCCCCTCACCCCCTAGCCTTACTCTTTCTCCCTCCCGCTCCCCTCACCCCTAGCCTTACTCTTTCTCCCTCCCGCTCCCCTCACCCCCTAGCCTTACTCTTTCTCCCTCCCGCTCCCCCTCACCCCCTAGCCTTACTCTTTCTTTCTCCCTCACCCCCGCTCCCCTCACCCCCTAGCCTTACTCTTTCTCCCTCCCGCTCCCCTCACCCCCTAGCCTTACTCTTTCCCTCCCTCCCGCTAGCCCTCTCCCCCCCTAGCTCCCCTTACTTCTTTCTCCCTCCCGCTCCCCTCACCCCCTAGCCTTACTCTTTCTCCCTCCCGCTCCCCTCACCCCCTCTTACTCTTTCCTCCCGCTCCCCTCACCCCTTACTCTTTCTCCCTCCCTCCCGCTCCCCTCCCCCCTAGCCTTACTCTTTCTCCCTCCCGCTCCCCTCACCCCCTAGCCTTACTTTCTTTCTCCCTCCCGCTCCCTCACCCCCGCTCCTTACTCTTTCCTCCCCCCCTCCCCCTAGCCTTACTCTTTCTCCCTCCCGCTCCCTCACCCCCTAGCCTTACTCTTTCTCCCTCCCGCTCCCCTCACCCCCTAGCCTTACTCTTTTCTCCCTCCCGCTCCCCTCACCCCCTAGCCTTACTCTTTCTCCCTCCCGCTCCCCTCACCCCCTAGCCTTACTCTTTCTCCCTCCCGCTCCCCTCACCCCCTAGCCTTACTCTTTCTCCCTCCCCCGCTCCCCTCACCCCCTAGCCTTACTCTTTCTCCCTCCCGCTCCCCTCACCCCCTAGCCTTACTCTTTCTCCCTCCCGCTCCCCTCACCCCCTAGCCTTACTCTTTCTCCCTCCCGCTCCCCTCACCCCCTAGCCTTACTCTTTCCCTCCGCTCCCCTCACCCCCTAGCCTTACTCTTTCTCCCTCCCGCTCCCCTCACCCCCTAGCCTTACTCTTTCTCCCTCCCGCTCCCCTCTCCCCCTAGCCTTACTCTTTCTCACCCCCTAGCCCTCCTCCCCGCTCCCCTCACCCCCTAGCCTTACTCTTTCTCCCTCCCTCCCGCTCCCCTCACCCCCTAGCCTTACTCTTTCTCCCTCCCGCTCCCCTCACCCCCTAGCCTTACTCTTTCTCCCTCCTGCTCCCCTCACCCCCTAGCCTTACTCTTTCTCCCTCCCCTCCCCTCACCCCCTAGCCTTACTCTTTCTCCCTCCCGCTCCCCTCACCCCTTACTCTTACTCTTTCTCCCTCCTGCTCCCCTCCCCCCCTAGCCTTACTCTTTCTCCCTCCCGCTCCCCTCACCCCCTAGCCTTACTCTTTCTCCCTTGCTCCCTCCTAGCCTTACTCTTTCTCCCTCACCCCCTAGCCTTACTCTTTCTCCCTCCCGCTCCCCTCACCCCTAGCCTTACTCTTTCTCCCTCCCGCTTCACCCCCTAGCCTTACTCTTTCTCCCTCCCGCTCCCCTCACCCCCTAGCCTTACTCTTTCTCCCTCCGCTCCCCTCACCCCCTAGCCTTACTCTTTCTCCCTCCGCTCCCCTCACCCCCCTAGCCTTACTGCTTCCTGCTCCCGCTCCCCTCACCCCCTAGCCTTACTCTTACTCCCTCCGCTTCTTACTCTTTCCTCCCTCACCCCCTATCCTTCCTCCCTCCCACTCCCCTCACCCCTAGCCTTACTCTTTCTCCCTCCCGCTCCCCTCACCCCCTAGCCTTACTCTTTCTTCTCCCCTCCCCCCGCTCCCCTCGCTCCCCTCACCCCCTAGCCTTACTCTCTTTCTCCCTCCCCGCTCCCCTCACCCCCTAGCCTTACTCTTTCTCCCTCCCGCTCCCCTCACCCCCTAGCCTTACTCTTTCTCTCCTCCACTCCCCTCACCCCCTAGCCTTACTCTTTTCCCCTCCCTCCCTAGCCTTACTCTTTCTCCCTCCCCTCACCCCCTAGCCTTACTCTTTCTCCCTCCCGCTCCCCTCACCCCCTAGCCTTACTCTTTCTCCCTCCTCCGCTCCCCTCACCCCCTAGCCTTACTCTTTCTCCCTCCCGCTCCCCTCACCCCCCTAGCCTTACTCTTTCTCCCTCCCGCTCCCCTCACCCCCTAGCCTTACTCTTTCTCCCTCCCACCCCCGCTCCCCTCACCCCCTAGCCTTACTCTTTCTCCCTCCCACCCGCTCCCTCACCCCCTAGCCTTACTCTTTCTCCCTCCCGCTCCCCTCACCCCCCTAGCCTTACTCTTTCTCCCTCCCGCTCCCCTCACCCCCTAGCCTTACTCTTTCTCCCTCCTGCTCCCCTCACCCCCTAGCCTTACTCTTTCTCCCTCCCGCTCCCCTCACCCCCTAGCCTTACTCTTTCTCCCTCCCGCTCCCCTCACCCCCTAGCCTTACTCTTTCTCCCTCCTGCTCCCCTCACCCCCTAGCCTTACTCTTTCTCCCTCCTGCTCCCCTCACCCCCTAGCCTTACTCTTTCTCCCTCCCGCTCCCCTCACCCCCTAGCCTTACTCTTTCTCCCTCCTGCTCCCCTCACCCCCTAGCCTTACTCTTTCTCTCTCTCCCGCTCCCCTCACCCCCTGCCTTACTCTTTCTCCTCCCTCCCGCTCCCTCCCCTAGCCTTACTCTTTCTCCCTCCTGCTCCCCTCACCCCCTAGCCTTACTCTTTCTCCCTCCTGCCTTACTCTGCTCCCTCCGCTCCCCTCACCCCCTAGCCTTACTCTTTCTCCCTCCGCTCCCCTCACCCCCCTAGCCTTACTCTTTCTCCCTCCCGCTCCCCTCACCCCCTAGCCTTACTCTTTCTCCCTCCTGCTCCCCTCACCCCCTAGCCTTACTCTTTCTCCCTCCTGCTCCCCCTCACCCCCTAGCCTTACTCTTTCTCCCTCCGCTCCCCTCACCCCCTAGCCTTACTCTTTCTCCCTCCCCCTGCTCCCCTCACCCCCTAGCCTTACTCTTTCTCCCTCCCGCTCCCCTCACCCCCTAGCCTTACTCTTTCTCCCTCCCGCTCCCCTCACCCCCTAGCCTTACTCTTTCTCCCTCCCTGCTCCCCTCACCCCCTAGCCTTACTCTTTCTCCCTCCCGCTCCCCTCACCCCCTAGCCTTACTCTTTCTCCTCCCGCTCCCCTCACCCCCTAGCCTTACTCTTTCTCCCTCCCGCTCCCCTCACCCCCTAGCCTTACTCTCTTTCCCCTCCGCTCCCCTCACTCCCCCCTAGCCTTACTCTTTCTCCCTCCCACTCCCCTCACCCCCTAGCCTTACTCTTTCTCCCTCCCGCTCCCCTCACCCCCTAGCCTTACTCTTTCTCCCTCCGCTCCCCTCCCCCCCTAGCCTTACTCTTTCTCCCTCCCGCTCCCCTCACCCCCTAGCCTTACTCTTTCCCTCCCTCCTGCTCCCGCTCCCCTCACCCCCTAGTCTTACTCATTCTCCCTCCCGCTCCCCTCACCCCCTAGCCTTACTCTTTCTCCCTCCTGCTCCCCTCACCCCCCTAGCCTTACTCTTTCTCCCTCTCCTGCTCCCCTCACCCCCTAGCCTTACTCTCCCCTTCTCTCCTCCCTGCTCCCCTCACCCCCTAGCCTTACTCTTTCTCCCTCCCGCTCCCCTCACCTCCCCTAGCCTTACTCTTTCTCCCTCCTGCTCCCCTCACCCCCTAGCCTTACTCTTTCTCTGCCTCCTGCTCCCCTCAACCCCTAGCCTTACTCTCTTTCCCTCCTGCTCCCCTCACCCCCTAGCCTTACTCTTTCTCCCTCCTGCTCCTGCTCCCGCTCCCCTCACCCCCCTAGTCTTACTCTTTCTCCCTCCCGCTCCCCTCACCCCCTAGCCTTACTCTTTCTCCCTCCCGCTCCCCTCACCCCCTAGCCTTACTCTTTCTCCCTCCGGCTGCCCTCACCCCCTAGCCTTACTCTTTCTCCCTCCCGCTCCCCTCACCCCCCTAGCCTTACTCTTTCTCCCTCCCGCTCCCCTCACCCCCTAGCCTTACTCTTTCTCCCTCCCACACCCCTCACCCCCCTAGCCTTGCTCTTTCTCCCTCCCTCCCGCTCCCCTCACCCCCCTAGCCTTACTCTTTCTCCCTCCCGCTCCCCTCACCCCCTAGCCTTACTCTTTCTCCCTCCCTCCCGCTCCCCTCACCCCCTATCCTTACTCCTTCTCCCTCCCGCTCCCCTCACCACCCTAGCCTTACTCTTTCTCCCTTCCGCTCCCCTCACCCCCTAGCCTTACTCTTTCTCCCTCCCGCTCCCCTCACCCCCTAGCCTTACTCTTTCTCCCTCCCGCTCCCCTCACCCCCTAGCCTTACTCTTGCTCCCTCCCGCTCCCCTCACCCCCTAGCCTTACTCTTTCTCCCTCCCGCTCCCCTCACCCCCTAGCCTTACTCTTTCTCCCTCCTGCTCCCCTCACCCCCTAGCCTTACTCTTTCTCCATCCCGCTCCCCTCACTCCCCTAGCCTTACTCTTTCTCCCTCCCGCTCCCCTCACCCCCTAGCCTTACTCTTTCTCCCTCCTGCTCCCCTCACCCCCTAGCCTTACTCTCTCTCCCTCCTGCTCCCCTCACCCCCTAGCCTTACTCTTTCTCCCTCCGCTCCCCTCACCCCCTAGCCTTACTCTTTCTCCCTCCTGCTCCCCTCACCCCCTAGCCTTACTCTCTCTGCCACCTGCTCCCCTCAACCCCTAGCCTTACTCTCTTTCCCTCCTGCTCCCCTCACCCCCTAGCCTTACTCTTTCTCCCTCCTGCTCCTGCTCCCGCTCCCCTCACCTCCCTAGTCTTACTCTTTCTCCCTCCCGCTCCCCTCACCCCCTAGCCTTACTCTTTCTCCCTCCCGCTCCCCTCACCCCCTAGCCTTACTCTTTCTCCCTCCTGCTCCCCTCACCCCCTAGCCTTACTCTCTCTGCGTCCTGCTCCCCTCAACCCCTAGCCTTACTCTCTTTCCCTCCTGCTCCCCTCACCCCCCTAGCCTTACTATTTCTCCCTCCTGCTCCTGCTCCCGCTCCCCTCACCCCCTAGTCTTACTCTTTCTCCCTCCCGCTCCCCTCACCCCCTAGCCTTACTCTTTCTCCCTCCCGCTCCCCTCACCCCCCTAGCCTTACTCTTTCTCCCTCCTGCTCCCGCTCCCCTCACCCCCTAGTCTTACTCATTCTCCCTCCCGCTCCCCTCACCCCCTAGCCTTACTCTTTCTCCCTCCTGCTCCCCTCACCCCCTAGCCTTACTCTTTCTCCCTCCCGCTCCCCTCACCCCCTAGCCTTACTCTTTCTCCCTCCCTCCCGCTCCCCTCACCCCTAGCCTTACTCTTTCTCCCTCCCGCTCCCCTCACCCCCTAGCCTTACTCTTTCGCCCTCCTGCTCCCCTCACCCCCTAGCCTTACTCTCTCTCCCTCCTGCTCCCCTCACCCCCTAGCCTTACTCTTTCTCCCTCCCGCTCCCCTCACCCCCTAGCCTTACTCTTTCTCCCTCCTGCTCCCCTCACCCCCTAGCCTTACTCTCTGTGCGTCCTGCTCCCCTCAACCCCTAGCCTTACTCTCTTTCCCTCCTGCTCCCCTCACCCCCTAGCCTTACTCTTTCTCCCTCCTGCTCCTGCTCCCGCTCTCCTCACCCCCCTAGTCTTACTCTTTCTCCCTCCCGCTCCCCTCACCCCCTAGCCTTACTCTTTCTCCCTCCCGCTCCCCTCACCCCCTAGCCTTACTCTTTCTCCCTCCGGCTGCCCTCACTCCCCTAGCCTTACTCTTTCTCCCTCCCGCTCCCCTCACCCCCTAGCCTTACTCTTTCTCCCTCCCGCTCCACTCACCCCCTAGCCTTACTCTTTCTCCCTCCCACCCCCTCACCCCCTAGCCTTGCTCTTTCTCCCTCCCTCCCGCTCCCCTCACCCCCTAGCCTTACTCTTTCTCCCTCCCGCTCCCCTCACCCCCTAGCCTTACTCTTTCTCCCTCCCTCCCGCTCCCCTCACCCCTATCCTTACTCCTTCTCCCTCCCGCTCCCCTCACCACCCTAGCCTTACTCTTTCTCCCTTCCGCTCCCCTCACCCCCTAGCCTTACTCTTTCTCCCTCCCGCTCCCCTCACCCCCTAGCCTTACTCTTTCTCCCTCCCACCCGCTCCCCTCACCCCCTAGCCTTACTCTTGCTCCCTCCCGCTCCCTTCACCCCCCTAGCCTTACTCTTTCTCCCTCCCGCTCCCCTCACCCCCTAGCCTTACTCTTTCTCCCTCCTGCTCCCCTCACCCCCTAGCCTTACTCTTTCTCCCTCCTGCTCCTGCTCCCGCTCCCCTCACCCCCTAGTCTTACTCTTTCTCCCTCCCGCTCCCCTCACCCCCTAGTCTTACTCTTTCTCCCTCCCGCTCCCCTCACCCCCTAGCCTTACTCTTTCTCCCTCCCGCTCCCCTCACCACCCTAGCCTTACTCTTTCTCCCTTCCGCTCCCCTCACCCCCTAGCCTTACTCTTTCTCCCTCCCGCTCCCCTCACCCCCTAGCCTTACTCTTTCTCCCTCCCGCTCCCCTCACCCCCTAGCCTTACTATTTCTCCCTCCCACACCCCTCACCCCCTAGCCTTGCTCTTTCTCCCTCCCTCCCGCTCCCCTCACCCCCTAGCCTTACTCTTTCTCCCTCCCGCTCCCCTCACCCCCTAGCCTTACTCTTTCTCCCTCCCTCCCGCTCCCCTCACCCCTATCCTTACTCCTTCTCCCTCCCGCTCCCCTCACCACCCTAGCCTTACTCTTTCTCCCTTCCGCTCCCCTCACCCCCTAGCCTTACTCTTTCTCCCTCCCGCTCCCCTCACCCCCTAGCCTTACTCTTTCTCCCTCCCACCCGCTCCCCTCACCCCCTAGCCTTACTCTTGCTCCCTCCCGCTCCCCTCACCCCCTAGCCTTACTCTTTCTCCCTCCCGCTCCCCTCACCCCCTAGCCTTACTCTTTCTCCCTCCTGCTCCCCTCACCCCCTAGCCTTACTCTTTCTCCATCCCGCTCCCCTCACTCCCCTAGCCTTACTCTTTCTCCCTCCCGCTCCCCTCACCCCCTAGCCTTACTCTTTCTCCCTCCCGCTCCCCTCACCCCCTAGCCTTACTCTTTCTCCCTCCCTCCCGCTCCCCTCACCCCTAGCCTTACTCTTTCTCCCTCCCGCTCCCCTCACCCCCTAGCCTTACTCTTTCTCCCTCCTGCTCCCCTCACCCCCCTAGCCTTACTCTCTCTCCCTCCTGCTCCCCTCACCCCCTAGCCTTACTCTTTCTCCCTCCCGCTCCCCTCACCCCCTAGCCTTACTCTTTCTCCCTCCTGCTCCCCTCACCCCTAGCCTTACTCTCTCTCGTCCTGCTCCCCTCAACCCCTAGCCTTACTCTCTTTCCCTCCTGCTCCCCTCACCCCCTAGCCTTACTCTTTCTCCCTCCTGCTCCTGCTCCCGCTCCCCTCACCCCCTAGTCTTACTCTTTCTCCCTCCCGCTCCCCTCACCCCCTAGCCTTACTCTTTCTCCCTCCCGCTCCCCTCACCCCCTAGCCTTACTCTTTCTCCCTCCTGCTCCCCTCACCCCCTAGCCTTACTCTCTCTGCGTCCTGCTCCCCTCAACCCCTAGCCTTACTCTCTTTCCCTCCTCCTCCCCTCACCCCCTAGCCTTACTCTTTCTCCCTCCTGCTCCTGCTCCCGCTCCCCTCACCCCCCTAGTCTTACTCTTTCTCCCTCCGCTCCCCTCACCCCCTAGCCTTACTCTTTCTCCCTCCCGCTCCCCTCACCCCCTAGCCTTACTCTTTCTCCCTCCGGCTGCCCTCACCCCCCTAGCCTTACTCTTTCTCCCTCCCGCTCCCCTCACCCCCTAGCCTTACTCTTTCTCCCTCCCGCTCCCCTCACCCCCTAGCCTTACTCTTTCTCCCTCCCACACCCCTCACCCCCTAGCCTTGCTCTTTCTCCCTCCCCCGCTCCCCTCACCCCCTAGCCTTACTCTTTCTCCCTCCCGCTCCCCTCACCGCCCTAGCCTTACTCTTTCTCCCTCCCGCTCCCCTCACCCCCTAGCCTTACTCTTTCTCCCTCCCTCCCGCTCCCCTCACCCCTATCCTTACTCCTTCTCCCTCCCGCTCCCCTCACCACCCTAGCCTTACTCTTTCTCCCTTCCGCTCCCCTCACCCCCTAGCCTTACTCTTTCTCCCTCCCGCTCCCCTCACTCCCCTAGCCTTACTCTTTCTCCCTCCCACCCGCTCCCCTCACCCCCTAGCCTTACTCTTGCTCCCTCCCGCTCCCCTCACTCCCCTAGCCTTACTCTTTCTCCCTCCCGCTCCCCTCACCCCCTAGCCTTACTCTTTCTCCCTCCCGCTCCCCTCACCCCCTAGCCTTACTCTTTCTCCATCCCGCTCCCCTCACTCCCCTAGCCTTACTCTTTCTCCCTCCCGCTCCCCTCACCCCCTAGCCTTACTCTTTCTCCCTCCCGCTCCCCTCACCCCCTAGCCTTACTCTTTCTTTCTCCCTCCCGCTCCCCTCACCCCCTAGCCTTACTCTTTCTCCCTCCCGCTCCCCTCACCCCCTAGCCTTACTCTTTCTCCCTCCCGCTCCCCTCACCCCCTAGCCTTACTCTTTTTCCCTCCCGCTCCCTTCACCCCCTAGCCTTACTCTTTCTCCCACCGGCTACCCTCACCCCCTAGCCTTACTCTTTCTCCCTCCCGCTCCCCTCACCCCCCTAGCCTTACTCTTTCTCCCTCCCGCTCCCCTCACCCCTAGCCTTACTCTTACATTTACATTTAAGTCATTTAGCAGACGCTCTTATCCAGAGCGACTTACAAATTGGTGCATTCACCTTATGACATCCAGTGGAACAGTCACTTTACAATAGTGCATCTAAATCTTAAAGGGGGGGGGTGAGAGGGATTACTTATCCTATCCTAGGTATTCCTTAAAGAGGTGGGGTTTCAGGTGTCTCCGGAAGGTGGTGATTGACTCCGCTGTCCTGGCGTCGTGAGGGAGTTTGTTCCACCATTGGGGGGCCAGAGCAGCGAACAGTTTTGACTGGGCTGAGCGGGAGCTGTACTTCCTCAGTGGTAGGGAGGCGAGCAGGCCAGAGGTGGATGAACGCAGTGCCCTTGTTTGGGTGTAGGGCCTGATCAGAGCCTGGAGGTACTGAGGTGCCGTTCCCCTCACAGCTCCGTAGGCAAGCACCATGGTCTTGTAGCGGATGCGAGCTTCAACTGGAAGCCAGTGGAGAGAACGGAGGAGCGGGGTGACGTGAGAGAACTTGGGAAGGTTGAACACCAGACGGGCTGCGGCGTTCTGGATGAGTTGAAGGGGTTTAATGGCACAGGCAGGGAGCCCAGCCAACAGCGAGTTGCAGTAATCCAGACGGGAGATGACAAGTGCCTGGATTAGGACCTGCGCAGCTTCCTGTGTGAGGCAGGGTCGTACTCTGCAGATGTTGTAGAGCATGAAGCTACAGGAACGGGCCACCGCCTTGATGTTGGTTGAGAACGACAGGGTGTTGTTCAGGATCACGCCAAGGTTCTTAGCGCTCTGGGAGGAGGACACAATGGAGTTGTCAACCGTGATGGCGAGATCATGGAACGGGCAGTCCTTCCCCGGGAGGAAGAGCAGCTCCGTCTTGCCGAGGTTCAGCTTGAGGTGGTGATCCGTCATCCACACTGATATGTCTGCCAGACATGCAGAGATGCGATTCGCCACCTGGTCATCAGATGGGGGAAAGGAGAAGATTAGTTGTGTGTCGTCTGCGTAGCAATGATAGGAGAGACCATGTGAGGTTATGACAGAGCCAAGTGACTTGGTGTATAGCGAGAATAGGAGAGGGCCTAGAACAGAGCCCTGGGGGACACCAGTGGTGAGAGCGCGTGGTGAGGAGACAGATTCTCGTCACGCCACCTGGTAAGAGCGACCTGTCAGGTAGGACGCAATCCAAGCGTGGGCCGCGCCGGAGATGGCCAACTCGGAGAGGGTGGAGAGGAGGATCTGATGGTTCACAGTATCGAAGGCAGCCGATAGATCTAGAAGGATGAGAGCAGAGGAGAGAGAGTTAGCTTTAGCAGTGCGGAGCGCCTCCGTGATACAGAGGAGAGCAGTCTCAGTTGAATGACTAGTCTTGAAACCTGACTGATTTGGATCAAGAAGGTCATTCAGAGAGAGATAGCGGGAGAGCTGGCCAAGGACGGCACGTTCAAGAGTTTTGGAGAGAAAAGAAAGAAGGGATACTGGTCTGTAATTGTTGACATCGGAGGGATCGAGTGTAGGTTTTTTCAGAAGGGGTGCAACTCTCGCTCTCTTGAAGACAGAAGGGACGTAGCCAGCGGTCAGGGATGAGTTGATGAGCGAGGTGAGGTAAGGGAGAAGGTCTCTGGAAATGGTCTGGAGAAGAGAGGAGGGGATAGGATAGGGTCAAGCGGGCAGGTTGTTGGGCGGCCGGCCGTCACAAGACGCGAGATTTCATCTGGAGAGAGAGGGGAGAAAGAGGTCAGAGCACAGGGTAGGGCAGTGTGAGCAGAACCAGCGGTGTCGTTTGACTTAGCAAACGAGGATCGGATGTCGTCAACCTTCTTTTCAAAATGGTTGATGAAGTCATCTGCAGAGAGGGAGGAGGGGGGGAGGATTCAGGAGGGAGGAGAAGGTGGCAAAGAGCTTCCTAGGGTTAGAGGCAGATGCTTGGAATTTAGCGTGGTAGAAAGTGGCTTTAGCAGCAGAGACAGAGGAGGAAAATGTAGAGAGGAGGGAGTGAAAGGATGCCAGGTCCGCAGGGAGGCGAGTTTTCCTCCATTTCCGCTCGGCTGCCCGGAGCCCTGTTCTGTGAGCTCGCAATGAGTCATCGAGCCACGGAGCAGGAGGGGAGGACCGAGCCGGCCTGGAGGATAGGGGACATAGAGAGTCAAAGGATGCAGAGAGGGAGGAGAGGAGGGTTGAGGAGTCAGAATCAGGAGATAGGTTGGAGAAGGTTTGAGCGGAGGGAAGAGATGATAGGATGGAAGAGGAGAGAGTAGCGGGGGAGAGAGAGCGAATGTTGGGACGGCGCGATACCATCCGAGTAGGGGCAGTGTGGGAGGTGTTGGATGAGAGCGAGAGGGAAAAGGATACAAGGTAGTGGTCGGAGACTTGGAGGGGAGTTGCAATGAGGTTAGTGGAAGAACAGCATCTAGTAAAGATGTGGTCGAGCGTATTGCCTGCCTTGTGAGTAGGGGGGGAAGGTGAGAGGGTGAGGTCAAAAGAGGAGAGGAGTGGAAAGAAGGAGGAAGAGAGGAATGAGTCAAAGGTAGACGTGGGGAGGTTAAAGTCGCCCAGAACTGTGAGAGGTGAGCCGTCCTCAGGAAAGGAGCTTATCAAGGCATCAAGCTCATTGATGAACTCTCCGAGGGAACCTGGAGGGCGATAAATGATAAGGATGTTAAGCTTGAAAGGGCTGGTAACTGTGACAGCATGGAATTCAAAGGAGGCGATAGACAGATGGGTAAGGGGAGAAAGAGAGAATGACCACTTGGGAGAGATGAGGATCCCGGTGCCACCACCCCGCTGACCAGAAGCTCTCGGGGTGTGCGAGAACACGTGGGTGGACGAAGAGAGAGCAGTAGGAGTAGCAGTGTTGTCTGTGGTGATCCATGTTTCCGTCAGTGCCAAGAAGTCGAGGGACTGGAGGGAGGCATAGGCTGAGATGAACTCTGCCTTGTTGACCGCAGATTGGCAGTTCCAGAGGCTATCTTTCACCCACCGGCTACCCTCACCCCCCTAGCCTTACTCTTTCTCCCTTCTGCTCCCCTCACCCCCCTAGCCTTACTTTCTCTCCATTTTGCTCCCCTCACCCCCTAGCCTTACTCTCTCTCTCCCTTTTGCTCCCCTCACCCCCTAGCCTTACTCTTTCTCCCTTCTGCTCCCCTCACCCCCTAGCCTTACTCTTTCTCCCACCGGCTACCCTCACCCCCTAGCTTTACTCTTTCTCCCTTCTGCTCCCCTCACCCCCTAGCCTTACTCTTTCTCCCACCCGCTCCCCTCACCCTGACTCTTTATCCCACTCGCTCCCCTCACCCTTACTCTTTCTCCATCCGCTCCCCTCACCCCCTAGCCTTACTCTTTCTTCCTCCCGCTCCCCTCACCTCCCTAGCCTTACTCTTTCTCCCTCCCGCTCCCCTCACCACCCTAGCCTTACTCTTTCTCCCTCTCTCCTGCTCCCTCACCTCCCCAGCCTTGCTCTTTCTCCCTCCCACTCCCCTCACCCCCTAGCCTTACTCTTTCTCCCTCCCGCTCCCCTCACCACCCTAGCCTTACTCTTTCTCCCTCTCTCCTGCTCCCCTCACCTCCCTAGCCTTGCTCTTTCTCCCTCCCACTCCCCTCACCCTCTTAGCCTTACTCTTGCCCTCCCCGCTCCCCCTACCCTCCTAGCCTCCCCCTCACTCCCGTAAACCCCCTAGCCTTACTCTTTCCACCCCATTCCCCTCACCCCCTAGCCTTACTCTTTCACTCCTCTCTCTTGAAGGCGATTGATGTCCAATGGTTCTTTGTCTGGTTTGTAGGCTTCAGACAGACTCAGACAGACTCAGGTACTGTACAGTACATGGGGGAAGGAAGTGTTTTTCTGTGTGTGTGTGTGTGTGTGTGTGTGTTTGGGCATGTGTGCGTGTGTGCGTGTTTGTGTGAGGCTGTGGACACAACCAGTGTGTGTTTATGGCCATTACTCATCATGTCCATGCCTCACTGGGCTGCTGCTCTGTTGCCGTGGGGATAACTGCTGGGTAAGCAGGGCCGAGGGAGTCTGCCTCTGTCTGTCTGCTGTGGACTGATGCACAAACACACACACATAAACCCGCCTCTCTCTCTCTCTCTCTCTCTCTCTCTCTCTCTCTCTCTCTCTCTCTCTCTCTCTCTCTCTCTCTCTCTCTCTCTCCGCCCTAAGGAAAATCACAGCCAGGATGATAAAGGACATAATGCTAACTGATGCCTAGCTAACATGCACTTGCCAGAGAGGTACCAGGAGGACAGGGAGGACGAGGAGATATAGTTCTCTGAGTACCCTGATCATTTCCCACACACAGACGACAGGGGACCTGGCCACGACGAAGAGGTCGCCATGCCAACGTGTCGCTGACACCTGTTTGGCCCAGCGTTACCGAGCTGTCACCCGCAGAGAGCCCCCCGCCAGGTCGTGTTTAGCCTGTCACCATGACAATGGGATTATCCATGACAGGGGCCACCTGAGTCAGACCCTGATGGGTCAGCCACCTGCAGCTGAGTCTTGGTCTGTGTGTGTATGCGGTCAGGTTGCTCAAGATCCAAGTCAAAATGCAACATCCCTCCAGGTACTCAGGACGTCGGGAGTTGATTCAAAGCTGGCCACAAGGGGCAACTGTGAATTAGGGTTAGGTTTTGCTAGGGTGTTGTGGAAAGGGATGGAGGATGGCTGAAGATGCAAGCTCCGTCACCGAGGCTTGCGTATTCAATCCCAGTGCTAGGCACTCGTTTTTATTTGAACCCCATCCCAAACCTTAAGCCTGACCTTAACCTTTCGGTATAAATGCTTACACTTTCGAAATTTGGTGTTTATGGACAAACCTCAAATTCTGAAGTGAGACTGTGATAGCTTGTTGGTGTGTTTATGTGTGTCTGTGAGTGTGTGTTACAACCATACTGGTCATTGCACCTGCAGCATATTAGAGATCCTTCCGAACAGTGGCAAATTAATGACACTCAAATCACTATTCATGAAGCTGACGAACAAGCAGACAGACAACACGTGAGTCATTCTAGGAGCCAACAATCTATCAACACTGTGGCTTTACTGACCTCATCGGAAGGAGTTGGTCTGCATCCCAAATGGCACCCTATTCCTATACCTTACAATGTGAGAGAGAGCCTTAATAGGCCATGTCAAAAGTAGTGAATATAGGTAATATGGTGCAATGTGGGTCACAGGCCTGATCTGTCCATTCCACAGTGTGTGTAGATCTGTGCTGCTAACCATGGCTCTGTCCCAGGGTGCCTTGCTGTCTTCTCCAGACATCTCATGATGCCTTGAGGGTGATTTATGCACCTCTTTCCTCCCCTGTTCAGTGGCTCGGTGCCCTGCCATGGGGCCTTCTGGGTAAACACGGAGGGTGAGTGGCTGAAAAGGTGAGTTATTAAAGAGGAGTGATATTCCTCTGTCACGCTCAACCTCTCAGTGTGTGTGTGTGTGTGTGTGTGTGTGTGTGTGTGTGTGTGTGTGTGTGTGTGTGTGTGTGTGTGTGTGTGTGTGTGTGTGTGTGTGTGTGTGTGTGTGTGTGTGTGTGTGTGTGTGTGTGTGTGTGTGTGTGTGTGTGTGTGTGTGTGTGTGTGTGTGTGTGTGTGTGTGTGTGTGTGTGGTTGATGTATTTGTTACCGTTCCACTTATTTTGTTGCAGTCATTCGAACGAGCGCGGTCTCCCCAATTAAGGCGCCACCAACCTCCTGTGGCGTGTGTGCATTTGATTGTCCTCTCTCAGTGTTTTCTCATTATGTGTTTCTATGTGAAACATGTGTGAAACATGCCCTGCATGCCCTGCTCATAAAGCTGTCTGTATTCCTCTTCCTCTCTCCCCATTTTCCTCAAAATGAGAAACACATAATGAGAAAACCCCGAGAGAGGACAATCAAATACAACAGAAAATACTTATTTTCCACCATCATTTGCAAATAAATTCATTAAAAATCCTACAATGTGATTTTTTGGATTTTTTCTCTCATTTTGTCTGTCATAGTTGAAGTGTACCTATGATGAAAATTACAGTCCTCTCTCATCTTTTTTTAAGTGGGAGAACTTGCACAATTGGTGGCTGACTAAATACTTTTTTTGCCCCACTGTATATATATATATATATATATATATATATATATATATATATATATATATATATATATATATATACACAGTATATACAGTACCAGTCAAAAGTTTGGAGACACATACTTATTCAAGGATTTTTCTTTATTTTTTTTCATTGTAGAATAATAGTGAAGACATCAAAACTATGAAATAACATATATGGAATCATGTAGTAAGCAAAAAAGTGTTTTTTGCTTACTAAAAATTCTAAATGTTTTATATTTGAAATTCTTCAAAATAGCCACCCTTTGCCTTGATGACAGCTGTGCACACTCTTTGCATTCTCTCAACCAGCTACATGAAGTACATGTAGCCACCTGGAATGCATTTCAATTAGCAGGTGTGCCTCAAAAGTTATTTTGTGGGATCTATTTCCTTCTTAATGTGTTTGAGCTAAATCAGTTGTGTTGTGACAAGGTAGGGGTGATATACATAATGGTATTGAAAACTTTTCAAGTGCAATCGCAAAAACCATCAAGTGGTATGATGAAACTGGCTCTCATGAGGTCCGCCACAAGAAATGAAAACCCAGAGTTACCTCTGCTACAGAGGATAAGTTCATTAGAGTTACCGGCCCCCGAAATTGTAGTCCAAATAGATGCTTCACAGAGTTCAAATAACAGACAAAACTCAACATCACCTGTTCAGAGGAGACTGCGTGAACCAGGCCTTCATGGTCGAATTGCTGCAAAGAAACCACTACTAAAGGACACCAATAAGAAGAGAGACTTGCTTGGGCCAAGAAACACGAGCAATGGATACTGTAGAGTAGTATAGAATACAGGATATACATATAAGAGATGAGTAATGCAAGATATGTAAACATTATTAAATGACTAACATTCCATTCCTTAAAGTGGCCAGTGATTTCTAGTCTATGCATCATAGGCAGCAGCCTATATTGTGCTAGTGATGGCTGTTTAACAGTCTGATGGCCTTGAGATTAAAGCTGTTTTTCAATCTCTCGGTCCCAGCTTTGATGTACCTGTATTGACCTCGCATTCTGGATAATAGCGGGGTCAATAGGTAGTGGCTTGGCTGGTTGATGTCTTTGATGATCTTTTTGGTCTTCCTGTGACATTGGGTGCTGTAGGTGTCCTGGAGGGTTGGTAGTTTGCCCCCGGAAATGCGTTGAGCAGACCGCACCACCCTCTGGAGAGCCTTGCGGTTGCGGGCGGTGCAGTTGCCGTACCAGGAGGTGATATAGTCCGACAGGATGCTTTCAATTGTGCATCAGTCGATGTTTATGAGGGTGTTAGCTACATTTCTTCAGCTTCCTGAGGTTGAACAGGCTCTGTTGCACCTGCTTCACCACACTGTCTGTTTCAGTTTGTTTCAGTTTGTCAGTAATGTGTACGCCAAGAAACTTAAAGCTTTCCACTTTCTGCACTCTGGTACCGTCGATGTAGATAGGTGGGTGCACCCTCTGCTGTTTTCTGAAGTCCACGATCATCTCTTTTGTTTTGTTGACGTTGAGGGAGAGTTTGTTTTCCAGGCCCACACTCCAAGAGCCCTCACCTCCTCCATGTAGACTGTCTCGTCATCGTTGGTAATCTTGCCTACTACTGTTGTGTCGTCTGCAAGCTTGATAATTGAGTTGGAGGCATGCTTGGCCAAGCAGTCATGGGTGAAAAGGGAGTACATGAGGGGCTGAGCACGCACCCTTGTGGGGCCACAGTGTTGAGGATCAGCGGAGTGGAGATGATGTTTCCTACCTTCACCACCTGGGAGCGGCCTATCAGGAAGTCCAGGACCCAGTTGTACAGGGCGGGGTTCAGACCCAGGGACTCAAGCTTAGTGATGAGCTTGTGTGCAGAGGGATGGCAATTGCATCGTCTGTGGATCTATTGGGGTGGTAATGACATTAAATGGGTCGATGGTGGCAGGTAAGATAGAGTGATATGATCCTTGATTAGTCTCTCAAGGAACTTCATGATGACAGAAGTGAGTGGTACGGGGCGATAGTCATTAAGTTCAGTTACCTTTGCCTTCTTGGGTACAGGAACAATAGTGACCATCTTGAAGCATGTGGGGCAGCAGACTGGGATAGGGAGAGATTGAA
This sequence comes from Oncorhynchus gorbuscha, assembly GCF_021184085.1. Classification (NCBI taxonomy): domain Eukaryota; kingdom Metazoa; phylum Chordata; class Actinopteri; order Salmoniformes; family Salmonidae; genus Oncorhynchus; species Oncorhynchus gorbuscha. The sequence continues at coordinate 19,558 of NW_025744581.1, forward strand.
TATGCCCGTAAACACACCAGCCAGCTGGTCTGAGCATGCTCTGAGGATGCGGCTAGGGATGCTGTCTGGGCCGGCAGCCTTGCAAGGGTTAACACGTTTAAATGTTTTACTCAAGTCTGCCATGGAAAAGGAGAGCCCACAGTCCTTGGTAGTGGGCCACATTGGTGGCACTGTGTTATCTTCAAAGTTTGTGAAGAATGTGTTTAGCCTGTCCTGAAGCAAGACGTCGGTCTCGGCGACGTGGCTGGTTTTCCTTTAGTAGTCCGCGATTGTCTATAGTCCCTTCCGTTGAATTGCGACTCCACTTTATCTCTATACTGACATTTAGCTTGTTTGATTGCCTTGCGGAGTAAATAAATATATTCTTTATATTCTGCCATATTACCAGCCACCTTACCATGATTAAATGCAGTGGTTTCGCATTAAAGCTACCATCTATCCATGGTTTCTGGTTAGGGTAAGTTTTAATAGTCACAGTGGGTGCTACATCTCCTATACACCTCCTCATAAATTCAGTTACCGTATCTGTGTACGCGTCTAGATTATTTTCGCAAGCTACCCGGAACATATCCCAGTCCATGTGATCAAAACAATCCTGAAGCTTGGATTCCGATTGGTCAAACCAGCGTTGAATAGTTCAAAGCAAGGGTGTCACGCCTTGGTCAATATGTTTTGTGTTTTTGTTATATGTTTGGGTAGGCCAGGGTGTGACATGGGTTTATATGTTGTGTTTCGTATTGGGGTTTTATTAGCATTGGGATTGTGTATGATTAGGGGTGTGTCTAGTTAGGCTTGGCTGCCTGAGACGGTTCTCAATTGGAGTCAGGTGATTTTCGTTGTCTCTGATTGGGAACCGTATTTAGGTAGCCTGAGTTCGCTTTGTATTTCGTGGGTGTTTGTACCTGTCTCTGTGTTGTAGTCAGATAGGCTGTAATTAGTTTCACGTTCCGTTCTGTTGTTTTTTGTATTTAGTTTCAGTTATTTCATGTACCTCGTATTTTCTTTCATTAAAGTCATGAGTAACCTACACGCTGCATTTCTGTCCGACTCTCTTCTTTCAACAGACGAACGCCATTACAGAAACACCCACCTCTCACGGACCGAGCAGCGTGTAAACTGGCAACGACGTAGACAGCTGGAGCAGAAAAAAGAGGACAAATTATTCTGAGAATGGACATGGGAAGACGTGTTGGATGGTAAAGGTTGTTACACTTGGGAGGAGATATTGGCCGGAAGAGATCGCCTCCCATGGGAACAGGGGGAGGCACTAAGGAGAGCAGAGGCAGCCGGAGATAGGAGCCGACGATACGAGGGAACACGGTTGGCAAGGAAACCTGAAAAGCAGCCCCAAAAATTTTTTTGGGGGGGGCTAGAAGGGAGAATAGTTATGCCAGGTAGGAGACCTGCGCAAACTCCCTGTGCTCACCGTTGGGCTAGAGAGACCGGGCTGGCACCGTGTTATGCTATGGAGCGCATAGTGTTTTCAGTGCGGGAGCATAGCCCGGTGCGGCACATACCAGCCCTTCCTATTGGTCGGGCTAGAGTGGGCATCGAGCCAGGTAAGCTTGGGCAGGCTCGGTGCTCAAGAGCTCCAGTGCGCCTGCACGGTCCGGTCTATCCAGAGCCACCTCTACACACCAGTCCTCGGGTAGCAGCTCCCCGCACCAGGCTTCCTGTGCGTGTCCTCGATCCAGTACCACCAGTTCCAGCACCATGCACCAGGCCTCCAGTGCGCCTCGCCTGTTCAGCGCAGCCAGCGCTTTTCTCCTCTCCTGCGCTGTCGGAGTCTCCCGCCTGTTTAGCGCAGCCAGAGCTTTTCTCCTCTCCTGCGCTGCCGGAGTCTCCCGTCTGCCCAGCGCCGCCAGTGCTCCCAGTCTGCCCAGCGCCGCCAGTGCTCCCAGTCTGCCCAGCGCCGCCAGCGCCGCCAGTCTGCCCAGCGCTGCCAGCCTGCCCAGCGCCGCCAGTCTGCCCAGCGTCGCCAGTCTGCCCAGCGCCGCCAGTCTGCCCAGCGTCGCCAGTCTGCCAGGATCCGCCAGAAGTGCCAGTCTGCCAAGATCTTCTAGATCGGCCAGACAACCAGTCTCTTCCAGTTCCGCCAGCCAGCCAGGATTTACCGGAGCCTACTACCTGCCTGAGCTTCCTCTCAGTACTGGGCTTCCTCTCAGTACTGGGTTTCCTCTCAGTACTGGGTTTCCTCTCAGTACTGGGCTTCCCCTCAGTCCCGGGCTGCCCCTCAGTACCGGGCTGCTTCTGTCCCGAGCTGCCCCTCTGTCCCGAGCTGCCCCTCTGTCCCAAGCTGCCCCTCTGTCCCGAGCTGCCCCTCTGTCCCGGGCTGCCCCTCTGTCCCGAGCTGCCCCTCTGTCCTGAGATGCCCCTCTGTCCTGAGATGCCCCTCTGTCCCGAGCTGCCCCTCTGTCACGAGCTGCTCCTCAGTTATGTGGGGATCTGGGTGAGGACTATTAGGCCATGGTCGGCGGAGAAGGTGGATTATCCCAGGACGCGAAGGGGAGGAAATAGGACATTAATGGAGTGGGGTCCATGTCCCGAGCCAGAACCGCCACCATGGACAGACGCCCACCCGGACCCTCCCTATGCTCTTGAGGTGCGTGCGGGTGTCCGCACCTTAGGGGGGGGTTCTGTCACGCCTTGGTCAATATGTTTTGTGTTTTTGTTATATGTTTGGGTAGGCCAGGTAGGCCTACATGGGTTTATATGTTGTGTTTCGTATTGGGGTTTTATTAGCATTGGGATTGTGTATGATTAGGGGTGTGTCTAGTTAGGCTTGGCTGCCTGAGGCGGTTCTCAATTGGAGTCAGGTGATTTTCGTTGTCTCTGATTGGGAACCGTATTTAGGTAGCCTGAGTTCGCTTTGTATTTCGTGGGTGTTTGTACCTGTCTCTGTGTTGTAGTCACCAGATAGGCTGTAATTAGTTTCACGTTCCGTTCTGTTGTTTTTTGTATTTAGTTTCAGTTGTTTCATGTACCTCGTATTTTCTTCCATTAAAGTCATGAGTAACCTACATGCTGCATTTCAGTCCGACTCTCTTCTTTCAACAGACGAACGCCATTACAACGGATACTTCCTGTTCAAGTTTCTGCCTATTGGACGGGAGGAGCAAGATGGAGTAATGGTCAGATTTGCCAAAAGGAGGGTGGGGAGGGCCTTGTAAGAATTCTGAAAGTTTGAATAACAATGGTTGAGAGTCTTAGCAGTTCATGTAGTACAGTCGATATGTTGATAGAACTTCAGCAGTCTAGTCCTCAGATTTGCTTTGTTACAATCCCCAGCTACAATAAATGCAGCCTCGGGTTATGGGCTTTCCAGGTTGCATAACGTCCAGTGAAGTTCTTTGAGGGACGTCAAGATAACGGCTTGAGGTGGGATGTAAACGGCTGTGGCAATGACGGAGGATAATTCTCTTGGGAGATAATATGGTTGGCATTTAATTGTGAGGTATTCTAGATCGGGTGAACAAAAGGACTTGAATTCCTGTATGTTCCTAGAATTACACCATGAGTCTTAATCATGAAACACACCCCTCTGCCCTTCTACTTTCTGGAGAGATATTTATTCCTGTCTGTGTGATGTACTGAGAATCCTGCTGGCTTTACCAACTCTGACAGAGTATCCCGAGAGAGCCATGTTCCCATGAAACAAAGTATGTTACAGGCCCCGATGTCACTCTGGACCGAAATCCTTGCTCTAAGCTCATCAACTTTGTTATCCAAAGACTGAACATTAGCGAGTAATATACTCGGAAGTGGTGGGTGGTGTGCGCACCTCCTAAGTCGAACCAGCAGGTCACCTCGAGTACCTCTCCTCCGCCGGTGATGTTTTGGGTCAGCCTCTGGATTAAGTTCAATTGCTCTGAGGAGAGTGAACAAAGGATCTGCTCCGGGAAGGTCGTATTCCTGGTCGTAATGCTGGTAGTGATGGTGCGTTACCGATTGTTTTAAAATCCAATAGATCTTCCTGGGTGTTTGCAGTATTTATTTTTATTTTTCTAAGAGCTAGTCGCGATGCTGCCATCTCCATTGGTGACATCTTATACAATGTGGAAAATAGTAAAAATAAGTAAAAACCCTTGAATAAGTAGGTGTGTCCAAACTTTTGACTGGTACAGTATATATAGTTGTTTCAACAAATTTGTATTAATCAACTGGATCCACAGCTTCTTTTTGTTTACTCAACTTTTCAGTCCTGTTACCTGAACAATTATTTTTCAGTCAATTGAAAAGATGTTTGCTGAACTTGTCTCATATGTTCATTCAACTATACATTCTTATGTAGGCATGTTAATAATTACTGTATAAATGAACATGTACAATGTAATCAAGTATGACAAATATGTAAGTTGAAAACATTGCATGTTAAAAGCACTGTTTGTGTGTGTAACCAGTTGCACAACCTTTTTTAGTTAATGTGTGAAAGTTACATATTTCAAAAAAATAATTTTTGAATTTCGAGCACTGCCTTTTCAGCGGAATGTTGTCGAGAGACGAGTGGAAACCCTGCGCTAGAAAGGTTAACTTCTTCGAGATAGGGGGCGCTCTTTTAATTTTTGGCTAAAAAACGTTCCCGTTTTAAACAAGATATTATGTCACGAAAAGATGCTCGACTATGCATGTACTTGACAGCTTTGGAAAGAAAAAACTCTGACGTTTCCAAAATTGCAAAGATATTATCTGTGAGTGCCCCAGAACTAATGCTACAGGTGAAACCAATATGAAATTTCATACAGGAAATGGTCCAGATTTTGAATGCCCTGTGTTCCAATTTTATTTTATTTTTTTATTTCACCTTTATTTAACCAGGTAGGCTAGTTGAGAACAAGTTCTCATTTGCAACTGCGACCTGGCCAAGATAAAGCATAGCAGTGTGAACAGACAACACAGAGTTACACATGGAATAAACAATTAACAAGTCAATAACACAGTAGAAAAAATGGGCAGTCTATATACAATGTGTGCAAAAGGCATGAGGAGGTAGGCGAATAATACAATTTTGCAGATTAACACTGGAGTGATAAATGATCAGATGGTCATGTACAGGTAGAGATATTGGTGTGCAAAAGAACAGAAAAATAAATAAATAAAAACAGTATAAAAACAGTATGGGAATGAGGTAGGTGAAAATGGGTGGGCTATTTTCTAATAGACTATGTACAGCTGCAGCGATCGGTTAGCTGCTCGGATAGCTGATGTTTGAAGTTGGTGAGGGAGATAAAAGTCTCCAACTTCAGCGATTTTTGCAATTCGTTCCAGTCACAGGCAGCAGAGTACTGGAACGAAAGGCGGCCAAATGATGTGTTAGCTTTAGGGATGATCAGTGAGATACACCTGCTGGAGCGCGTGCTACGGGTGGGTGTTGCCATCGTGACCAGTGAACTGAGATAAGGCGGAGCTTTACCTAGCATGGACTTGTAGATGACCTGGAGCCAGTGGGTCTGGCGACGAATATGTAGCGAGGGCCAGCCGACTAGAGCATACAAGTCGCAGTGGTGGGTGGTATAAGGTGCTTTAGTGACAAAACGGATGGCACTGTGATAGACTGCATCCAGTTTGCTGAGTAGAGTGTTGGAAGCCATTTTGTAGATGACATCGCCGAAGTCGAGGATCGGTAGGATAGTCAGTTTTACTAGGGTAAGCTTGGCAGCTTGAGTGAAGGAGGCTTTGTTGCGGAATAGAAAGCCGACTCTTGATTTGATTTTCGATTGGAGATGTTTGATGTGGGTCTGGAAGGAGAGTTTGCAGTCTAGCCAGACACCTAGGTACTTATAGATGTCCACATATTCAAGGTCGGAACCATCCAGGGTGGTGATGCTAGTCGGGCATGCGGGTGCAGGCAGCGATCGGTTGAAAAGCATGCATTTGGTTTTACTCGCGTTTAAGAGCAGTTGGAGGCCACGGAAGGAGTGCTGTATGGCATTGAAGCTCGTTTGGAGGTTAGATAGCACAGTGTCCAATGACGGGCCGAAAGTATATAGAATGGTGTCGTCTGCGTAGAGGTGGATCAGGGAATCGCCCGCAGCAAGAGCAACATCATTGATATACACAGAGAAAAGAGTCGGCCCGAGAATTGAACCCTGTGGCACCCCCATAGAGACTGCCAGAGGACCGGACAGCATGCCCTCCGATTTGACACACTGAACTCTGTCTGCAAAGTAATTGGTGAACCAGGCAAGGCAGTCATCCGAAAAACCGAGGCTGTTGAGTCTGCCGATAAGAATATGGTGATTGACAGAGTCGAAAGCCTTGGCGAGGTCGATGAAGACGGCTGCACAGTACTGTCTTTTATCGATAGCGGTTATGATATCGTTTAGTACCTTGAGTGTGGCTGAGGTGCACCCGTGACCGGCTCGGAAACCAGATTGCACAGCGGAGAAGGTACGGTGGGATTCGAGATGGTCAGTGACCTGTTTGTTGACTTGGCTTTCGAAGACCTTAGATAGGCAGGGCAGGATGGATATAGGTCTGTAACAGTTTGGGTCCAGGGTGTCTCCCCCTTTGAAGAGGGGGATGACTGCGGCAGCTTTCCAATCCTTGGGGATCTCAGACGATATGAAAGAGAGGTTGAACAGGCTGGTAATAGGGGTTGCGATAATGGCGGCAGATAGTTTCAGAAATAGCGGGTCCAGATTGTCAAGCCCAGCTGATTTGTACGGGTCCAGGTTTTGCAGCTCTTTCAGAACATCTGCTATCTGGATTTGGGTAAAGGAGAACCTGGAGAGGCTTGGGTGAGGAGCTACGGGGGGGCGGAGCTGTTGGCCGAGGTTGGAGTAGCCAGGCGGAAGGCATGGCCAGCCGTTGAGAAGTGCTTATTGAAGTTTTCGATAATCATGGATTTATCGGTGGAGACCGTGTTTCCTAGCCTCAGTGCAGTGGGCAGCTGGGAGGAGGTGCTCTTGATCTCCATGACTTCACAGTGTCCCAGAACTTTTTGGAGTTGGAGCTACAGGATGCAAACTTCTGCCTGAAGAAGCTGGCCTTAGTTTTCCTGACTGACTGCGTGTATTGGTTCCTGACTTCCCTGAACAGTTGCATATCACGGGGGCTATTCGATGCTATTGCAGTCCGCCACAGGATGTTTTTGTGCTGGTCGAGGGCAGTCAGGTCTGGAGTGAACCAAGGGCTGTATCTGTTCTTGGTTCTGCATTTTTTGAACGGAGCATGCTTATCTAAAATGGTGAAGAAGTTACTTTTAAAGAATGACCATGCATCCTCAACTGACGGGATGAGGTCAATGTCCTTCCAGGATACCCGGGCCAGGTCGATTAGAAAGGCCTGCTCACAGAAGTGTTTTAGGGAGCGTTTGACAGTGATGAGGGGTGGTCGTTTGACTGCGGCTCCGTGGCGGATACAGGCGATGAGGCAGTGATCGCTGAGATCCTGGTTGAAGACAGCAGAGGTATATTTGGAGGGCCAGTTGGTCAGGATGACGTCTATGAGGGTGCCCTTGTTTACAGAGTTAGGGTTGTACCTGGTGGGTTCCTTGATGATTTGAGTGAGATTGAGGGCATCTAGCTTAGATTGTAGGACTGCCAGGGTGTTAAGCATATCCCAGTTTAGGTCACCTAACAGAATGAACTCTGAAGCTAGATGGGGGGCGATCAATTCACAAATGGTGTCCAGGGCACAGCTGGGAGCTGAGGGGGGTCGGTAGCAGGCGGCAACAGTGAGAGACTTGTTTCTGGAGAGAGTAATTTTCAAAATTAGTAGTTCAAACTGTTTGGGTATGGACCTGGAAAGTATGACATTACTTTGCAGGCTATCTCTGCAGTAGACTGCGACTCCGCCCCCTTTGGCAGTTCTATCTTGACGGAAGATGTTATAATTGGGTATGGAAATCTCTGAATTTTTGGTGGCCTTCCTGAGCCAGAATTCAGACACGGCAAGGACATCAGGGTTAGCAGAGTGTGCTAAAGCAGTGAGTAAAACAAACTTAGTGAGGAGGCTTCTGATGTTGACATGCATAAAACCAAGACTTTTTCGATCACAGAAGTCAACAAATGAGGGTACCTGGGGACATGCGGGGCCTGGGTTTACCTCCACATCACCCGCGGAACAGAGAAGGAGTAGTATGAGGGTACGGCTAAAGGCTATCAAAACTGGTCGCCTAGAGCGTTGGTGCAGAGGATAAGAGGAGCAGGTTTCTGGGCATGGTAGAATATATTCAGGGCATAATGCGCAGACAGGGGTATGGTGGGGTGCGGGTACAGCGGAGGTAAGCCCAGGCACTGGGTGATGATGAGAGAGGTTGTATCTCTGGACATGCTGGTTGTAATGGGTGATGTCACCGCATGTGTGGGGGGTGGGACAAGGGAGGTAACAGGGGTATGCAGAGTGTATCTAGGGGCTCCATTGTGAACTAAAACAATGATAACTAACCTGAACAACAGTATACAAGGCATATTGACATTTGAGAGAGACATACAGCGAGGCATACAGTAGTCACAGGTGTTGAATTGAGAAAGCTAGCTAAAAACAGTGGGCGAGGCTAATCAGCTAGCACAACAAACAGCAGGTAAAATGGCGTTGACTAGGCAACTGGGCCGACAGATAAAACAAACAAGCAGAGTGGAGTACCGTGATTAATGGACAGTCCAGTGTGCGTCAGCTATGTAGCCAAGAGATCAGTGTCCAGGGGGCAGCGGTGGATGGGGCAGGGGGGCTGGGCTGGCGAGTGTTATCCAGGTTTTTTTTTTTTTAACTAACAATGACTAAATAGCTTGTAGCTAGTTAGCTGGTTAGCGTCTGGAGGTTATTGAGTGTGTCATAAAAATAAAATTAAAATTAAAAGTAACAGCGATTCCGTTCCACAGTGGGTGAGGCAGGTTTCCGGAAGGTATAAACAAAATAAAAATCAAAAAGAGATAGAAAGTAAATGGGTTCAGAGTGTTTGGGATGCGGTGATTCAGATGGTTAGCAGGCCTGTGCTAACAAGCTAACAGTTCGTAGGCCCGGGCTAGACAAGCTAGCCGTTAGCAGGCCGAATTAGCAAGCAGGGAGATAGCGAGGGCTAGAGAGTTAACCTTTGGGGGGACGTCGCGATGGGGTGAGTCTGTTTATTCCTCTTCATGCGGTGACATCGACATACCGGTCGTCAGCCCGGGTAATTGTAGCCCAGGAGTATGCTACAGGTGCTCTAGTACGCTAGGTGAGCTGGAGACACAGCGTTTCAGAAAGCTCGCGGGCCTTGGCCGGCAGATGGATCTTTGGCGATGTCGCAACGAAAAAGCCTGTTGAAACCACCTCGGACGATTATGTCGGCGGACCAGTCGTGATGGATCGGCGGGGCTCCGTGTCGGCAGTAAATGGTCCAGGCCAATTGGCAAAAGAGGTATTGTTGGGCCTCTTCGGCTAGTCGGGAGATGGGCTTAGCTCGAGGCTAGCTCAAGGCTAATTGGTGCTTGTTTTGGGACAGAGACGTTAGCCAGGAGTAGCCACTCGGATTGCAGCTAGCTAGTTGCGATGATCCGGTGTAAAGGTTCAGAGCTTGCGGTAGGAATCCGGAGAAAAAGCAGTCTGATGTGCTCTGGGTTGATGTCGCGCTGGTGTCCTAGTTAGCTTTGAAGACCGCTAGCAATGGCTAACTGAGTACTAGCTAGTAGCTAGTTAGCTGGCTAGCTTCTGATGGGGGTTCCGGTTCTAAAGTAAAGTATAGAAAAAGCAGATCCGTACCACATTGGGTGATGCGGGTTGCAGGAGAGTATATTCAGCTCTAGTTGGAAAGTGAGATTAAAATATGTACGAAATATATACAGAAAAAAAACGAAGAAAACTATATTTACACTAGACAGGACGGGACAAGACTAAACACACGTCCGACTGCTACGCCATCTTGGAATATCAATGTCTCCTTATATGGCTGTGAATGCGCCAGGAATGAGCCTGCACTTTCTGTCGTTTCCCCAAGGTGTCTGCAGCATTGTGACGTATTTGTAGGCATATCATTGGAAGATTGACCATAAGAGACTACATTTACCAGGTGTCCGCCCGGTGTCCTCCGTCGAAATTATTGCGTAATCTCCAGCTCCATGCGCGTTCCATTTTCTTCAGAGGAGAAAGTCAACTGCCACTAATTATTTATCATCGATAGATATGTAAAAACACCTTGAGGATTGAACAACGTTTGCCATGTTTCTGTCGATATTATGGAGTTAATTTGGAAAAAAGTTTGCGTTGTAATAACTTAATTTTCTTTTTTTTTTCTTATCCAAACGTGATGAACAAAACGGAGCGATTTGTCCTACACAAATAATATTTTTGGAAAAACTGAACATTTGCTATCTAACTGAGAGTCTCCTCATTGAAAACATCTGAAGTTCTTCAAAGGTAAATGATTTTATTTGAATGCTTTTCTTGTTTTTGTGAAAATGTTGCCTGCTGAATGCTAGGCTTAATGCTATGCTAGCTATCAATACTCTTTTACAAATGCTTGTGTAGCTATGGTTGAAAAGCATTTTTTTGAAAATCTGAGATGACAGTGTTGTTAACAAAAGGCTAAGCTTGTGAGCCAATATATTTATTTTATTTAATTTGCGATGTTCATGAATAGTTAACGTTGCGTTATGGTAATGAACTTGAGGCTATAATTACACTCCCGGATACGGGATTGCTCGTCGCAACAGGTTAACCTGCTTTACAGCTTTGGACAAGGTAAGCTGTAAACCAGCTTTCTTATTCCCACTACAATCCGATCTCGGATCTGCTCTTCCCTGAGCGCGCCAAACTGACATGTTCTGCTAGTTTGTGAACAGGTGTGATAAAACTGTTGGTGGTTTCACCCTGCTCCTGTTTGTGCATATTAAAGCTAGCTCTCTCAAATATAATGTTGCATCTCACTACAAAATGTGTTTCAAAACAGACTTTATGGCACTGTAGTTAAGTTTTTCTTCCTTAGTCAACGATGAAGCATTTAATATATCCTCTACTTCATCATCCATAGAGTAGATCAGTGTATTAACTTGAAATGGCTAATTTTTCATGTTTAAGCCTGATGCTACCCTGTTCCTTTCAAAGCGCCTGATCCATTTCGGCCAGTTTTGAATGTCCATAAAATCCAAATTCTCCGGGGAACTAATGCGAAATCCGTCAGCACTAGCCACTGGCCTGTCCGTTTTTGCGCCAGGGCCCGTTGAACTTGGAGTCGCAAACCCTGAAATTCGGCAGTTTCTTCCTCTTGCAACATGTTGCTTAGCAGTAACTTCAGGAAAATCCAAGATGGCGTAGCAGTCAGATGTCTTTGTCTTTGTTCTGTCGTATCCCTTGTATATATCTTTTTATTCGCATAACTTTTAAAACTATTTTCCTTAACCTGAACTTCGAAATACTCTCCTGCAACCCGCCTCACCCAATGTGTCGTGAATCTTTTTTTTTTCTAAAGTATTTGTATTTACTTCGAATCTGGAATCCCTTAACTGAAGCTAGCCAGCTAACTACCTACCAGCTATTAGTCAGGAAACCACTGATAGCGGTCATCAGCTAACCTTTAGCTCGGAAATCTCTCGCCAGTTCGTACAACGTGACAAACCAGAGCGTAATGGACCTAATTTTTTCTCTTCATATACCAGGATTCCTACCGCAAACTCTGAACATTTTCAGCTGGATCTAAGCAACTAGCTAACCGCAATCCCGGGTGACTACTCCTGGCTAGCGTTTCCATCCCGGAACAAGCACCAATTAGCCTGAAGCTAGCCCGGCTAGAGCTCCTGGGCTACCACCGAAGCCCACTCCTGGGCTACAATATCCAGACCCCTTCTACTGCCAGTACGGGGCTGGGAACCCCACCGATCCTCTACGACTGGAATACCGACATAATCTGCCCAAGAATTCCAACAGGCCCCTCAGGCGCGACGTCCGCTGAAGGTCCATTCTGCTAACCGTGGCCTGCTAGCTACCTAGAGCTACTTGGAACCCTACTAATCCACGACTGGACTTACCTCCATCGTGTCGTACCCCCAAAGTCCCTTCTGCTAACTTGCTAGTCCCGGTCTACTAACTGCTAGCTTGCTAGCCCCGGTCTGCTAACTGCTAGCTTGCTTGCCTGGGTCTGATAACTGCTAGCTTGCAAGCCCCGGTCTGCTAACTGCTTGCTTGCTAACCCGGTCTGCTAACTGCTAGCTTGCTAGCCCTGGTCTACTAACTGCTAGCTTGTTAGCACTGGCCTGCTAACTGTCTGAATCACCGTGTCCCCAGACAGCCCAACCACTCACTGGACCAATATGTTCACTTGGCTGAGCATGCCTCTCTCTATTATCCATATGCCTCGTCCATTACTGTCCTGGTTAGTGATTACTGACTTATTTCACTGTAGAGCCTCTAGCCCTGCTCAATATGCCTTAACCAACCATGTTGCTCCAACTTTTACATTTGCGATGACATCACCTGGTTTAAACGTATCGAGAGACTATGTCTCTCTCATAATTTCTCAATGCCTAGGTTTACCTCCGATGTACTCTCTTCCTACCATACCTTTGTCTGGACATTATGCCTTGAATCTATGCTATCGTTCCCAGAAACCTGCTCCTTTTACTATCTGTTCCGAACGTGTTAGCCGGCCAGTTCGTATAGCCTTTAGCCATACCCTTATCCAACTTCTCTTCGGTTCCTCTGGTGATACAGAGGTTAATCGAGGTCCTGCAGTGCCTAGCTCCACTCCCACTCCCCAGGTGCTCTCACTTGTTGACTTCTGTAACCATAAAAGCCTTGGTTTCATGCATGTTAACATTAGAAGCCTACTCCTTAAGTTTGTTTTACTCACTGCTTTAGCACACTCTGCCAAACCGGATTCTTAGCCATGTCTGAATCCTGTCTTAGGAAAACCTCCAAAAACCCTAAAATCTCCATCGCTAACTATAACATTATTCGCCAAGATAGAACTGCCAAAGGGGGCGGTGTTGCAATCTAATGCAAAAATAGCCTCCAGAGTTCTGTCTTACTATCCAGGTCTGTACCCAAATGCACCTTTCCAGAAACTAGTCTCGCATTGTTGCCGCTTGCTATAGACCACCCTCTACCCCAGCTATGCCCTCGATACCATATGTGAATTGATTGCCCCCTATTTATCTTCTGAGCTCATGCTACTAGGTGACCTAAACTGGGACATGCTTAACACCCCGGGCATCCTACAATCTAAGCTTGATGCCCTCAATCTCACACAAATTATCAATGAACCTACCAGGTACAACCCCAAATCCGTAAACACGGGCACCCTCATAGATATCATCCTAACTAACACGCACTCCAAATACACCTATGCTGTTTCGACCTGGCCAGGGTATCCTGGAATGACATTGAGTAGAGGATGCCTGGTTATTCTTTAAAAGTGCCTTCCTCACTATCTTAAATAAACATGCCCCATTCAAAAAATGTTGGTTCACTCCAGACCTGTCTGCCCTTGACCAGCACAAAAACATCCAGTGGCATTCTGCATTAGCTTCGAATAGACCCTGTGATATGCAACTTTTCAGGGAAGTTAGGAACAAATATACACAGGCAGTTAGGAAAGCAAAGGTTAGCATCCTGTAGTACAAACCCCCAAAAGTTCTGGGACACTGTAAAGTCCATGGAGAGTAAGAGCACCTCTTCCCAGCTGCCCTCTGCTCTGAGGCTAGGAAACAGTGTTACCACCGATAAATCCACAATAATTGAGAATTTCAATAAGCATTTCTCTCTTTCCACCTGGCTAATCCTACCCCGGTCAACTGCCCGGCACACTCCACAGCAACCCGCCAAAGCCCCCACCATTTCTCCTTCACCCAAATCCAGATAGCTGATGTTCTGAAAGAGCTGCAATATCTGGACCCTTGCAAATCAGCTGGGCTAGACAATCTGGAACATCTCTTTCTAAAATGATCTGCCGAAATTGTTGCAACCCCTATTACTAGCCGTGTTCAACCTCTCTTTCGTATGGTCTGAGATTCCCAAAGATTGGAAATCTGCCGCGGTCATCCCCCTCTTCAAAGGGGGTGACACTCTAGACCCAAATTGCTACAGACCTATATCCATCCTACCCTGTCTTTCTAAGGTCTTCAAAAGCCAAGTCAACAAACAGACTACCGACCATTTCGAATACCACCGTACCTTCTCCGCTATGCAATCTGGTTTCAGAGCTGGTCATAGGTGCACCTCAGCCACGCTCAAAGTCCTAAACGACATCATAACCCCGATCGATAAGAAACATTACTGTGCAAGCGTATTCATCGACCTGGCCAAGGCTTTCGGCTCTGTCAATCATCACATTCTTATTGACAGACTCGACAGCCTTGGTTTCTCAAATGATTGCCTCGCCTGGTTCTTCTCTGATAGAGTTCAGTGTGTCAAATCGGAGGGCCTGTTTTCCGGACCTCTGGCATTCTCTATGGTGGTGCCACAGGGTTCAATTCTCGGGCCGACTCTCTTCTCTGTATACATCAATGATGTCGCTCTTGCTGCTGGTGATTCTCTGACCTAGAATACGTGGAAAACTACAAATAGTACAAACTACAAACTGTAAACTCTCCTTCTAGACTCACATTAAGCATCTCCAATCCAAAATTAAATCTAGAATTGGCTTCCTATTTCACAACAGAGCATCCTTCACTTATGCTGCCAAACATACCCTCGCAAACTGGCCATCCTACCGATCCTCGACTTCGGCGATGTCATCTATAAAACAGCCTCCAACACTCTACTCAACAAATTGGATGCAGTCTATCCCAGTGCCATCTGTTTTGTCACCAAAGCCCCATGCACTACCCACCACTGTGACCTGTACACTCTCGTTGGTTGGCCCTTGCTTCATACACCCACTGCCTACAGGTTATCTACAAGTCTCTGCTAGGTAAAGCCCCACCTTATCTCAGCTCACTGGCCACCATAGCAGCACCCACTCGTAGCACACGCTCCAGCAGGTATATCTCACTGGTCACCCCCAAAGCCAATTCCTCCTTTGGTCGCCTTTCCTTCCAGTTCTCTGCTGCCAATGACTGGAGTGAACCGCCGCAACAATCACTGAAGCTGGAGACTCACATCTCCCTCACTAGCTTTATGCACCAGCTGTCAGAGCAGCTCACAGATCACTGCACCTGTACATAGCCCAACTGTAAACAGCCCATCATCTACCTCATCCCCTTACTGTATTTATTTATTTATCTTGCTCCTTTGCACCCCAGTATCTCTACTTGCACATTCATCTTCTGCACATCTGGCATATTTATTACCTTAACTCCCTTATCTTACCTCATTTGCACTCAGTGTATTTATACTCCCCCCCCTTTATTTATTTATTTATTTTCTACTGTATTATTGACTGTATGTTTTGTTTATTCAATGTGTAACTCTGTGTTGTTGTATGTGTCGAATTGCTACGCTTTATCTTGGCCAGGTTGCAGTTGCAAATGAGAACTTGTTCTCAACTAGCCCACCTGGTTAAATAAAGGTGAAATAAAATAAATAAAATAAAACTTGTTCCTTGCTCGTTAGCTAGCAAAATAATGATATGCACTGTTTTATCTCCAACACTGTGCCCTCCCTGCTTTGAAACAGCCTGAATGTATGATGTACTTGGTACGTCCTTCACGTTTATGTGATTATTAAAACCACTGCTGACACCATGTAGTATTATCTAAAATAAGGACGCATGACAACGAGGTTCTAGCTCCAGCATGTTTACTAACCTAACCCTCGCATGTCATACATAGGTATGCATACCCCCAAGGGACTTCCTACTACAACTGGCCAGTCCTCTTCTGGCTGTGCCAGCTGGAGATTATAAGAGTACATGGCCATTAAGGCCAGATTGTTTTTCAAGATTTTCAGTTAACAGATGACCAGCAGGGTCAAATAATATTCACAGTGGTTGTCGAGGGTGTAACAGGTCAGTACCTCAGGAGTAAATGTCAGTTGGCATTAAATAGCTAAGCATTCAGAGTTCGAGACATCAGGTGCGTTAGAGAGAGAGAGAGAGAGAGAGAGAGAGAGAGAGAGAGAGAGAGAGTCGAAAACAGCAGGTCCGGGACAAGGTAGCACGTCCGGTGAACAGTTCAGTGTTTCATAGCGGCAGGCAGAACAGTTGAACCCTGTGGCCCCGTTCGGCCCCATCCAGCGATACCCCTGGACAGGGACAACCAGGCAGGATATAACCCCACCCAATTTGCCAAAGCACAGTCTATATACCACTGAGCAGTGGAGTTTCTCCATGTTAACTCTCTCATGTTATCTGATCTGGTTTCAAACAGACTGAGGGGTGCTGAGGCTGAGTCAGACTCAAACATAGCATGAGGTGAATAATTCCCCTCACTTCTTCCTTTCTCTGAATCCCTCCTGACTGTCTGTCTGTCTGTCTGTCTGTCTGTCTGTCTGTCTGTCTGTCTGTCTGTCTGTCTGTCTGTCTGTCTGTCTGTCTGTCTGTCTGTCTGTCTGTCTGTCTGTCTGTCTGTCTGTCTGTCTGTCTGTCTGTCTCTCTCACTCTCTGGTGTGTGCAGGTCCCATCATGCTCTCTCTCTCTCTCTCCGTGTAGTGTGGAGTGTGCAGGTCCCATTCTGTCTCTCTCCCTCTCTCTCTCCCTCTCCCTCTCTCTCCCTATCTCTCTCTCTCTCTGTCTGTCTCTCTCTGTCTCTCTCTCTCTCATACTCCAAAATATTTCTATCCTGACTGAGTGACTCTCATCTTACTCTTTCTCTCCCTCTATCCTTCTCTCTTTCCCATTCACATCAGCAGAGCTCAGAGGTTGTCCGGTCCCACTGTCTCTGCCTCTCTTTCTCTCATGGCTCTACAGTATGGCAGCCTTCCTGCCAACTGTAGAGTACTGAGTGTCTGATCCTCAGTGTTTGAAGACAGACACAGATACAGCCGTCTGACTCTGATAAGACTGGATGGCTTCCCCAGCTCTCCTTTCAAACTAGCTCTGTCAGCTTCACTCTCCTTCTATCTCCCTAACTTAGAATGACTGTTGAATACTGATACTACTCACCATTCCCACACTGAGAATCAATGTATAAAACTGAGACTGATGAGCACCAATCTTTAGCTGTAACACACACCGCTTGGAAGTATATGAGCACATGGGTAAGAAGGCACGCAAGCACTGTAGTCTGGCCTTCACATGCACACACACCAACAAAATCTCACGGTTCGACATCTGTCCAGGATGAAACAACTGAAAGGTTAAGTTTAGGCTTTAATTCAGAAAGGTTAAGGTAAGGGTTAAGGTTTGAGATAGGGTTTAAACAATTGAATAAATATTTGTGCCGAGCTCTGGAATTGAACAAGCAAACCTCAGAGCCAGATCTCGCGACTTATGCCCATTCACCATTCCCATCTACAAACCCCTAGCAAGCCGCAAACTTTATTGTTGGTAATAGAAGGCACCGTTGCCCCTAGTGGGCATCTCGGAAGTCCTGAGGACCTGGATGAACATTGAATATTGTCTTGGATCTCAAGTGACCTGGCTACCTACGCACACACACACACACACACACACACACACACACACACACACACACACACACACACACACACACACACACACACACACACACACACACACACACACACACACACACACACACACACACCACTTTTTTTATATAAGAATTGCAATTCTGGAGCAGTTAACAATCCCTCAAAAGGTGCAGAGTTAAGAGCCCAAAGAACAAGAGTTGGGTCTCAACTTTTAGAACCTTTGTCTACCTGACAGTTTAGCAGGTGTTGTAGATCATGATGGGAACATAGTGTACAAACAAGTGATAACGCCAGTTTTGTTACTCCTTTCTAATGATAGAATTGTTGCTGTTGCTCAAGCTAGTGTCTGTTCTCTTCATATCTCCACACAGCTGTGCCCTTGAAAGACAGCACAAAAACAGGATGGACCAAGAAGTCGTTACTCTCAGATGGCCCTTTGTCTTTGGCCACGACTATGTTGGAGTGACTAAGTTTCTCAAAAACAAGAGAGGAAAAACACTGGCTTCTTCTTATATGAGAGAAACAGACAGTGGACATGTACAGGTTTAAGGCTCATACAGTTCATGTGCATAACACCATAACACACACACTTACTCTAATGCCTCATGAATAAACCTTGGAAATAATGCATCCCTATCCACTCACTCACAGACCAAATCTTAAACTCGCACACTGTTTCTTACTGCATTCCTATAGCTCTTAGATCAGTCTATGCCATTCAGTTACTCTAACATGTTGAATTACTACAGGTGTTGGATTTTCAATTGGAATTTTTGTAGGAAATGATCGATCAAGTCGGAAAGGTCAAAGTGGAAATTACAAACTTCAGAAGCCATTTTAAACATCAAACACACTACAAGTTGAACATCTCCTGCATTGCAGTAAGGATCTCTTGGAACAGGGTGATCAAATTAAGATCCTGCATCTGTATGGCCCTGATTCCGGGGGCCAAGTTAATTGCATAAATGGAATGTAAATATATTTTTATGCGCTTTTCTCTCTATGAGTATTCTGACCTTGAGCTTAAGCATGAGAATAGCTTGCTTTTCATCCGCTATTCATTCGGGGTGTAGAGCTAAGAAATGAAGGTGTGGTGGAGGTGTGTCTACAAGATACGCTGCATTCTGACCTTGAATTAATTCCCTCATAATTCCACCACCTTTACGCATGAGGACACCATGAATACGGTAGAGCAAACCTGCCATTTCCAATTGGAAAAAATATCAACTTTCTTTCCCAAAAAATATTTTAGCATTCCATTCCATTTACCTTTCTTTCCTCATCTGTTTATTTGTTGCTCAGTGTCGCTAGCATTAGTGGATTATATTACACACCTACTGGGGCGGCAGCATAGCCCAGTGGTTAGACTAGCAACCAAAAGGTTGGAAGATCAAATGACCGAGCTGATAAGGTACCAATCTGTCATTCTGCCCCTGAACAAGGCAGTTAACCCACTGTTCCTAGGCTGTCATTGAAAATAAGAATTTGTTCCAATATTTAAATGATTGAACTTGAAAATGACAACTTTTATTCATCAATATATTTTGTGTTTAAAGGCTCTCCAAACTTGTTATTTTTTTATGATTCATACATTATCCATACATTCCTAAACCTAAAATGTGCCCAAATCATCTATAAAGTCTGTATATATATTTTTTTTTTATCGCAGTTGGTGCTGAAACAGAGACGAATAGATGGCATTTTTTCATTGATCCCTATTTTCTGAACCTATTCTCTCGATGTATTCTAGTCTGTTGACAAAATTCTAATTAAAGGTACACCGTATTTAAAGGGATGGCTTAAGGTAAATGTACTGAAAACCTGTTGGCCAGCAAGTGGGAGGGTTTTCAGCAGTTAAATTATGTTTATTAAATACGTGCAAGGGAACCACGCCTGCAAAACCCATCACGCACCTTCAAAAGGTAAGTCTGAATACCAACTACTGAGAAGTGCATAGGAAAGCCGTACGTAAGAAAGGTGTGATTCCCTAAGTCGGGCCCGATGTGCTTAGTTTGGAGGTACAGAATTATGCACACACACACACACACAAATGCACACACACAAAATGACTTGTGTCATGCATAAAGTAGATGTTCTAACCGACTTGTCAAAACTATAGTTTGTTAGCATGACAGTTGTTGAGTTTTAATGACTCCAACACAAGTGTATGTTAACTTCCGACTTCAACTGTAGGTATTTATTATAGTTCAGTGTAACGATGGTGGGATCATACGAGTGACCCAGTCTACACATACTTAATTTATACACTTACTATAGTGTTAGTCGCTTTGGTTAACTGCCATATATTTACATACATTGCATGGACATATGGTGCCTCACTAATTAATGTGAACAGCCAGTGAGACTAAGAACAAACTAAAGTCTTCCCTCTCTCTCCCTTCCATCCTCCCCTTCCTCTCTCCCATCCCTCTCTCCCCATACCACTCTCCCATCCCTCTCTCTCCATACCACTCTCCTATCCCTCTCTCTCCATACCACTCTCCCATCCCTCTCTCTCCCTTCCATCCTCCCCTTCCTCTCTCCCATCCCTCTCTCCCCATACCACTCTTCCACCCCTCCCTCTCCTTTCCATCCTCCCCTTCCTCTCTCCCATCCCTCTCTCCCCATACCATTCTCCCATCCCTCTCTCCCCATACCATTCTCCCATTCCTCTCTCTCCCTTCCATCCTCCCCTTCCTCTCTCCCATCACCATTGCATCCCAGATGCGTAGTGGCAGCAGACAGAGCAGCCGTGTCATGTAGTGTGACACACATTAAGATAGAGAGTAATAATGGCTGCTCGATTAGAGTGTTGTGGGGTGGTAAAGGGTGCGTGGCCTGCGATGAGTGGTGTCGCTGCCAGCAGTCCTGTACAATTAGCCTACCCATCTATCCACACACACACACACACACACACACACACACACACACACACACACACACACACACACACACACACACACACACACACACACACACACACACACACACACACACACACACACACACACACACACACACACACACACACACACACAGACAGACAGACAGACAGACAGACAGACAGACAGACAGACAGACAGACAGACAGACAGACAGACAGACAGACAGACAGACAGACAGACAGACAGACAGACAGACAGACAGACAGACAGACAGACAGACAGACAGACAGACAGACAGACAGACAGACAGACAGACAGACAGACAGACAGACAGACAGACAGACAGACAGACAGACAGACAGACAATCCCAAGGGATCCCAGGTGCACGTTTCGGATTTTGCCCTTGTACTACATGGCTGATTCAAATAATCAAAACTTGATGATTAGTTGATTATATGAATCAGCTGTGTATTGCATGAAAACAAACATGCACCCCTTGGGGTCCCGAGGACCATGTTTGGGAAAAGCTGAGGTAGACTAATGCCTCTCTCTACAGTTCTGTCGGAGTCCAGCACTCCAGGATGTATCCCAAATGGCACCCTATACCATTTGGGACAGAAACATACTGGCAGAGCCCTGTTCAAAAGTAGTACATTATATATTTGGGGCGGCAGAGTAGCCTAGTGGTTAGAGTGTTGGACTAGTAACCGGAAGGTTGAAAGTTCAAACCCCCGAGCTCACAAGGTACAAATCTGTTGTTCTGCCCCTGAACAGGCAGTTAACCCACTGTTCCTAGGCCGTCATTGAAAATAAGAATTTGTTCTTAACTGACTTGCCTAGTTAAATAAAGGTTTAAAATATATATATACATATAGGGGATTGGGTATTGGGTACCCCATCTGTCTAGTTTCCAATTGTTCAGAGAAACAGTACAGAGGAAGAAAACAAAGCAGGATAGAGACACACAGCAGATATATGGAGAGAGAGAGGAATAGACAGAGAGGGCGAGAGACACACAGCAGATATATGGAGAGAGAGAGGAATAGACAGAGAGGGCGAGAGACACACAGCAGATATATGGAGAGAGAGAGGAATAGACAGAGAGGGCGAGAGACACACAGCAGATATATGGAGAGAGAGAGGAATAGACAGAGAGGGCGAGAGAGAGATAGGGGAGAGGTGGAGAGAGAGAGAGAGAGAGAGGAAGAGAGAGAGGAATAGACAGAGGGGGTGAGAGACACACAGCAGATATATGGAGAGAGAGAGGAATAGACAGAGAGGGCGGGAGACACACAGCAGATATATGGAGAGAGAGAGGAATAGATAGAGAGGGCGAGAGAGAGATAGGGGAGAGGTGGAGAGAGAGAGAGAGAGGGAGAGAGAGAGGAATAGACAGAGGGGGTGAGAGACACACAGCAGATATATGGAGAGAGAGAGGAATAGACAGAGAGGGCGAGAGACACACAGCAGATATATGGAGAGAGATAGGAATAGATAGAGAGAGAGATAGGGGAGAGGTGGAGAGAGAGAGGGAGAGAGAGAGGAATAGACAGAGGGGGTGAGAGAGAGATAGGGGAGAGGTGGAGAGAGAGAGGAATAGACAGAGAGGGCGAGAGAGAGAGATAGGGGAGAGGTGGAGAGAGAGATGAATAGACAGAGAGGGCGAGAGAGAGATAGGGGAGAGGTGGAGAGAGAGAATAGGTAAAGCTAATGAGAGACAGAATGGAATGAGAGAGAGGCAGGTAGAGAGAGAGGTAGAGAACAGTGGTCTACGTGCTGTGAGAGGAGGGTGGGCGCTAGCTGTGCTCATAATTGGGGATGATTACCCTTAATGATGCTAATGATGTGCACTTTCTCCCCAGCAAGACAATGCAATTAGTCAATGGACCAATGCTAGGGCTCCAGGCACACCCCAGGCACTCAATTCCTCGCTCTCACTCTCTCAGTCTCTCTTACCTCTCTCTCTCTACCTCTCTCATTCTCTAACAGTTTCTCTCTCGACCTCTCACGTTCTCGATCAGTCTCTCTCTTTACCTCTCATTCTTTGTCTCTCTCTTTACCTCTCTTGTTCTCTATCAGTCTCTCTCACCATATTTCCTCTATTTCTCCATCTCCTTACCTCTCTCTCATCTGTATCTCTTTTGCCCTCCCTTCTCCATCTCCCTCCCTCTATCTTTCTTAAGTCATCCTCACTTCCTTTAGAGGTCTGAAGATGGTTTCAAAACTGCTTGATTAAGTGTTTTTGCATTAGGGTGAGTGAATGCACATCTGGCAGGATGTGTCTGTACATATAATATACAAGTATGTGTTGATCAATATGATCATGTTTTCCTATACTCTGTGGTTGCACAGTGTGTAATTGCAGTGTCCTCAGAGATCAGTGAGTGTGTATTCAGAGATACACACACAGAGATACATCCAGAGATACACATGTCTTCAGTCATAGTAAAGAAGTGCGTCATGAACTCTCTGATTGGCTGTCCAAGAAGCGGAATGCTGGGTAAAGAGGGAGAGAGAGAGATAGAGATACTGTAGATAGAGAGGGAGGGAGGGAGGGAGGGAGGGAGGGAGGGAGGGAGGGAGGGAGGGAGGGAGGGAGGGAGGGAGGGAGGCGGCTGGCTCAGCACAGATGAATGAGCTGACATAATCTGAGATTTCCAGCTGCTAGAGTATTCTCTGTGATGCACAGCATTCCTGCAGAAAACACACACTCACAACATACAGACACACACACACACACACACACACACACACACACACACACACACACACACACACACACACACACACACACACACACACACACACACACACACACACACACACACACACACACACACACACACGCACGCACGCACGCACGCACGCACACACACACACACACACCCCTCCCTGCATCCTCCACATCCTCCTCAAGCAGCAAGCAGAATGTGAATCAAATTATGAGAAAGTACTTTAAAATGCAGCTCTGAATAAAATGAGCTGTGGTGGAGAGAGGGAGGGTATAGAAAGAACGAGAGATACGGCAGAAAGAAGCAACAGGATCTCACAGTTTGACCAGTTTTACTTCAGATACTGACATTTGTTTGTGTTTCTCCGAATGTCAAATTTTGAAGTTGTTCCAAACGTCAAATGTCGAGGTGTTTTTGACACCCTGGGTTGCTTCTCCGTCTGCTGCTTCTCCTTCATTAACAAGGGCTAGGGGGCAGTATTTTGACGTCCGGATGAAAAACTGCCTGTTACTCAGGCCCAGAAGCTAGATATGCATATAATTGGTAGACTTGGATAGAAAACACTCTAAAGTTTCTAAAACTGTTAAAATAATGTCTGTGAGTATAACAGGACTGATATGACAGGCGAAACCCCGAGGACAAACCATCCAAAAAATAATCATTTTCAGCTTACCACTGTTCCCGATGGCTGTCATGATTATTATGAGGTAAAATCCTCGCAGATTACAGTTCCTAGGGCTTCCACTAGATGTCAACAGTCTATAGAAAGAGTTTCAGGCTTGATTTTGGAAAAATGAGCTGTAATGTTTTTGTGCGCATCGATGAGAGCGCTTTCTTTGTTGTTTATCTCCGGTAAAGACAATAACGATTCACTTACTTAAATTGTATAATTTATTTATGTATTAGGGTACCTGAGACTTGATTATAAACGTTGTTTGACTTGTTTGGAGAAGTTTATTGGTAACGTTTGGGATTCATTTTGTATGCATTTTGAAGGAGGGAAACAGGTGGATTATTGAATGAAGCGCGCCAGCTAAATTTAACGAACAAAAGGACCATTTGTGATGTAGCTGGGACCTTTTGGAGTGCCAACAGAAGAAGATCTTCAAAGGTAAGGCTTTTATTATATCGCTATTTCTGACTTTCATGGCGCACCTGCCTGGTTGAGAAATGTTTTTCATGCTTTTGTATGCGGGGAGTTGTCCTCACATAATCGCATGGTGTGCTTTCGCTGTAAAGCATTTTTGAAATCTGACACACAGCGGCTGGATTAACAAGAATTTAAGCTTTATTTGATGTATGACACTTGTATTTTCATGAATGTTAAATATTTCTATTTCTGTGCCTTTATCATTGTGGACAAACTCTTTATAGAAAGACAGCTATTCTGAGACAGCTCCATAACAGCGGCTGTACTAAATTCTACAGCGACTTCAGGTTACAAAAAAAATAAGGCATGGGAACTGTTTAAAATATCTGAACATCATGAAGTGGATTTGAACACACACATACTCAACTACATGCTTGCTTACACATACGGACTTATATATACACACACCCCTGATCTCGCTCTCTTCTCTCACTCTCTCTTTCTCTCTATTCTCTTCTCTTCTCTCCCTATCTCGCTATTGTCGAGAACTGTTTTATAATTTAATGTGTGTATTGTATTGTTTGTTTTATGTATTTGTCTACAAGTTTATATATGTTTACAACAAGCAAGGGGGAGATATCAGAATAGGGGCATTGGGGAATAATAACATATTGTACGGGATACATTTGTACTGTAGTGAAGCCGCCTCTAGAGTAATGCAAGGTCTCTTTCATGATCATGTGAAATGTCAATTGCTATGGAAATGCTGGGATGTGTTTTTCATGTATGTTAAAGGTAATTATGATGCAACTATTATGGTGATACGATATGGATTAGAATTATGAATATGGAATATTATGAATAT
Organism: Oncorhynchus gorbuscha; assembly: GCF_021184085.1. Lineage (NCBI taxonomy): Eukaryota > Metazoa > Chordata > Actinopteri > Salmoniformes > Salmonidae > Oncorhynchus > Oncorhynchus gorbuscha. Next base: position 44,576 of record NW_025744581.1, read on the forward strand.
TAAGGCTATACCCACTACATATTACACACATAGACACTAAAGCATGCAAATTGGCTATTATTATTTATTTGGACATCACACATTATAGTCTTACTCTTATACAGACATCATACACACTCTCATTATATCATATCCAATATCATACACAAACCTACTCAGATTTGTTACAGATTTGTTACACATTGGCTCACAGGCAAACAGGCAAGGAAATGAAAAAAAATATTGCTTGAACCTATTTCTTGAATTCTAAATATCAGACATTTGAAAGCTCTAGTTTTGACCTTCATCATACCGCTGATGGCAGTAACATTACAAGCACTAATTATGGCCAATTTAGCCTGAGAATATGATCTAGATATGGTAAGGGGTGAAATAAGTATAGCTAGTTATAATTGTAACGGTTTGGCAGATTATAGAAAACGATCAGTCTTTACATGGCTAAAAGAAAAGGAATATAACATATATTGTTTACAGGAAACTCACTCTACATCCTTAGATGAAGTAGCGTGGAAAAAGGAATGGGGTGGTGAAATCATTTTCTGTCATGGAAAAAGGAACTCAAAGGGTGTGATGATATTAATTAAAAACAATTTTGATCTGAATGTGCAAATAATCAGGAATGATTCTCAAGGAAGGTGGATCCTTTTGAATATGAAAGTGGACGAAAAAGAGATTTGTCTCATTAATCTATATGGTCCAAATCAGGATGATCCACACTTCTTCGAAAACATTTATATCAATTTATTGAACTTACAGGCAACACATGATCGAATCATTATGGTAGGAGACTATAACACAATGTTAAGTACCTCATTGGACCGTAAAGGTAATCACTCTACAAACTATCATCACCGTGCTCTTAAGGTAATCACAAATATTATGGACAAATTCTAAATAGTGGATATTTGGAAACCCAGACCTAGTGAGATATACATGAAGGAATGAGACTTAATCAAGCTAGTCGTCTTGACTACTTTCTTGTCTCTTTCTCTCTTGCATCAAAGGTTCAAAAAGTTTAATTAGGAGGCAGAATGCGATCGGATCATCATCTAATTGGCATTCACATAACTCTTATAGATTTTCCACGTGGACGGGGATATTGGAGATTTAATCAACGTTTACTGGAGGACTTGTTTTATAACTAAGACAAAATCATTTAAAACTGAAATTGTCCAGTATAATATGGGTTCAGCAAATCCGCTTATTGTTTGGGAGACCTATAACCTCTCTGCGCACCGAGCCCGTTAGCGGGATTAAATTCGACAACATACGGTGATCGCTACATAAATAGTCATATTAAACATGAATGAAAATACAAGTGCCTCATGATTCGAAAGCCTAGAATCTTACAAATCCAACTGCGTTGTCAGATTTAAAATTTTCAATCAGCACAGGCGTAACAAAATCACAAGTTGGAATAAAATAAATGGTTTACCTTTGACGATCATCTTCTGTTTGCAATCCCAATGCTCATTGTTACGCAATGAATGGTCTTTTGTTTGATAAAATCCATTTTTATAACACAAAACATTTTGTGAACCGCTTGTGTCGTGAATTCCGTCTCATTAAATTTTCGATGACACATTTGATGTAAATACACACACTAAACGTGACTTTTCCAGTCATGTTTGGTTTCATTGCAATCAACTGGTTGTTTGTAACACAACCAAACGTGATGGGTAATTTCGTATTGACTGAAAGAAACCGATTTGAAGACAACAAGTAATGACATCATTATGCACCAATGATATGACCTCTGTTTCGTTGATTGACAGTATTTTAACCCAATGACCACTGATCGTCTTGAAATCTAGCTTGGTCGATAGCCAATGAGCTGAGGTAAACGGCAATATGTAATGGTTAAGTGTTGGAAGACCAACCCATGTAGTAAACTCCGGCGTAACGAGGGTCATTCGCCATTGACGATTCATACTGGAAGGAGCCGCACATGTTACGCAAAGCACTATTTTGGTAAAGTGCATCTTCAGCTGTTTATATATCAATCAGTATGGCGACTAAGTCAGGGAAAGCTAAATCTAAGTCTAGATATACAGATGTACACACAATTTTAGAAGAAATTGTTTGGGAAAGTGAGACAGAGATTGTTGGAGGACGATTCATTTAACTAGCATAGCTTTGATTCCCAAATGCAGGAATATTTTTTGAACGGAGAGGACATCGTTTTGGACTGGTAAGTTCTTCTCATGCTAATGCCGTTGTTTGAAATTAATAATTTAAAATATTATTTGAGATTTTTAACATTTTTAGTAGCAATATATAAAAATGTAATGAAATGTGTAAAGTACACGTTGGCTATACATTGTGGGTGGGGGTATGTTGTATTTATGTGTATGACCCATAGCCTATGTTTTTGTGTGTATATATACATGTTGTGTATTAGAGGGAGCATGGCCGAGATGCGTGTGTCTGCCGCTCCACCCCACCACACCCCACCCCCACATGAAAAAGCCTATTTGAGGCTGTTGAGGGGTGGGCAGGCCCTCAACAATGGCCAAAGTGAAGGGAGGTGTGGACCTGTCAGATGTGCTGATAGGCTATTACAATGTTCTCCATAAGAAGATGAAATGGTACAAGACCTTCTTCTATCATTTCATCGACATTGCTGTGGTGAACACATTCATCCTACACAAGGAAATGGCTAAGAGCTGTGGAAAACGCCCCCCATCTCACAGCAAGCCTTCAGAGAGCTACTTATCAAGGAGCTTGCTGGCTACAGCACCACAGCACCACTGCTCCATGTTCTGACCCCTCTACCTCTGTCCCTTCTGCTCCTGCCACAAGTGATGTTCATCTTCCCAAATGTATTTCTGCAGGCATGGATGTGCCTCAGGGTCAAAAGGGCACAGCATGGAGGTGTCACTGTGTTCTTTGCAAAATGAAGTCCCCCATCACCTGCACCACATGCTTGGTGACCCTCTGCTTTACAGCAGAAAGAGACTGCTATGGCACCTGGCATCAGCAGCACAATAGGGTCTTCCAAATATTGAAAGTGTTATTTTGTAAATGTATATATATTTTTTTTCATGTTTTTTTCTCCATTGTCTTGGGGGGGTGTGTTAGAATACCATTTTGGTATTTTGTATATAGTTATTCCATTCAAAATGTATAACTTTACCAATTTGGCCACTTGGGTACATTTGGGCTACTTGTGTGGGACACCTGAGTGACTTCATGATAAATGTAATGTAGCACAATCATTTTGGAAGTTATCATTCTGAAACTTTGCACAAGTACTGTTGCCCTCTTGTGTTTTTCACTGAAATTGTCCCCATCATCCTATCTGAATGTTTGTTTTGTCTTGTTCATTTTAAGGATGATACAACAATAAAAAATAAAAATGCATGGTTTTCATTGTATTATCTAAACCAGATCTATTGTGTTATATTCTCCTACATTCAATTCACATTTACACAAACTTCAGAGTGTTTTCTTTCAAATGAAACCAAGAATATGCATATCCTTGGGTCTGGGCCTGAGCTACAGGCAGTTAGATTTGGGTATGTCTTCAGGCGGAATTTTTTTTAAAGTAGGGGGTATCTGTAAGAGGTTAAATGTACCTTCAGGGGTCATTCAATTCAATATTCATCAATAATAAAAAAAAGCAGTTTCTGGTTTAAAGAAACAAGACTAACAAGGGAAATCCATGAACTAATAGTACAGGTTGATAGCAATAAAAACAATACTACAGAGATACAAAATAAGTTAGAGGAAAAACAAAAAGAATTTGAGGAACTTATTGAAGAACGATCTAATGTAATCTATTACACAAATAAAGCAAACTGGGTGGAATATGGAGAAAAATGCACAACATTTTTCCTGAATCTCCAATACAGGAACACTAACAAAAATAATTTGCAGAAACTCGTTACTGAAGACGGAGTCATCTATATCTATTCTCTGAATGATATTTTAAAAGAGGAAGCTAATTATTTTAGGCAGATGTTCTCTTTTCTGTCTCATCCTCCCCCACTGAATGAAGATCACAGTAAGGAATTCTTTCCAAATAATATAAGAAATGGAAAATTAACAAATATACAGAAAGATAGGTGTGGAGGCCAAATTACAGAGGAATAACTTTTTGAGGCTATTAAATCATTTCAGTCTGGAAAAACCCCAGAACTTGATGGCATACCGGTAAAGGTATATCAAGTATTTTTTGATATACTAAAAGCTCCATTGTTAGATTGTTTAAACTACCCCTATAGAAATGGTAGTCTGTCAGGTACTCAGCAGGAAGGTCTGATTTCTCTATTATTAAAACAAGACCCAGATGGCAAATATAAAGACCCAATCTAAAAAAAACTGGAGGCCCCTTACACTTCAATGTTGTAATGTAAAATGCATAGCACTCAGAATTAAAATGGTTTTACCAGGTATTGTTCATCCTGATCATACAGGTTTTTTACATGGATGATACATTGGAGATAATATATGACAACTACTAGATATAATAGAACATCATGAAACATATAAGAAGCCAGGAATGGTACTTATAGCAGATATTTGAAAAGGAATTGATAAAGTAAGACTGGATTTGATTTATAAATGCCTGGATTTTTTTCACTTTTGGTAATTCTCTTATAAAATGGGTCAAAATAATGTATATCAACCCCAGGTGTAAAATATTAAATAACAGCTACTTCTCAGAGAGTTTTGAATTGTCAAGAGGATTTAAACAAGGGTGTCCGCTGTCACCAAATCTATTCATTATGGCCATCGAAATGCTCGCTATTCAAATCAGATCCAATAACAACATTAGAGGATTAGAAATCCAAGGCTTAAAAACAAAGGTGTCCATGTGAGCCGATGACTCAAGTCTTATGTTTTAGGTCCTCAAGCTAGATCCCTGCAATGTCTCATTAAAGATCTAGATAACTTGTATGTAATCTCTGGACTAAAACCTAATTATGATAAGTGTACAATATTACGTATTGGATCCTTAAAAAATACAACTTTTACATTACCCTGCAGTTTACCTACAAAATGGTCTGATGGTGAAGTAGACATAGAAAAGATATAAATAAGCTCTCCACAATGAATTTCAATAGAAAACATCCTGCAACCTGTCTATTGATGGGAAAAATTGCCCTGATTAACTCCTTAGTCATATCTCAGTTTACTCACTTACTTATGGCGCTGCCTACTCCTGATGATTCGTTTTTCAAATCATATCAAATCACATCTGGGACGCTAAACCAGACAAAATAAAACGAGCCTATCTATATAATGATGTTGGTGGGTTGAGATGATTAAATATAAAAGCACTAAAGCTCTCTCTAAAAGCTTCACTCATTCAAAAGTTTTACTTCTCAAGTAGATTAATAAGAAAAGCTCATACATTGTTTAAAAATGGCATTTTTGCCTTTGTGCAGATTGCCATGTCTCATTTTCGATTAATTGAAAATTATACTTTTTTTCAAAGTATCTGTCTTTTTCAAACAAGCATTGCAGAGCTGGCTACAATGACAAATTTCACCCCCTGAAGAGATAGAACAAATATTACAACAACTATTATGGCTGAACTCAAATGTGCTGGTTGATAAAATACCTGTATTTATGGGAAAGATGTTTGAACAGGGTGTTTTGTTCTGAAATGATATTGCAAATTGTAATGGTAGAGTTATGTTCTTCATGGAGTTATCAGAATTGTACGGGAAGGTCTGTTAAATCCAAGAGTACAATCAATTGATTACAGCATTGCCCCCAACATGGAGGAGGCGGTTGGCAGCGGGAGGTGGTAGGGAACTGGTCTGTCTGCCCAATATAAAGGATCAAAACTGGCGGAGGAATAAAAATAGCATAAATAGGAAAGTTTACCAGTTTCATTTGAGGACCAGGATGTTGACAACTGTGCCATACAGATTGCAAAATAGTTGGGAAGAGATTTTTGATGTACGGATTCCATGGTACAGGGTGTATGAGTTGATATACAGTATAAAACAACGCAAGATTCAAGACTTTGTGCTTTTCAGCTAAAATTATTATATAGAATTCTTGCCACCAACATAATGTTGAATATTTGGGGCATAAAGTCATCGAAGCTCTGCAGATTTTGTTGTGAGGATACAGAATCAATAGACCATTTAGTTTGGTATTGCCCTCAGGTAGCCTGTTTCTGGTCTCAAGTTCAGGAATGGCTGATAATGCATAGCATTGATTTAAAATTGACCCTAGAAATAGTACTGTTAGGAAATCGGGTCAGTCAATTACTAATATACTAATACTCTTCGTAAAAGTATTTATCTTCAACACGCAATCTGTAGATTCTATTCGATTAGATAGATTGAAATTGTACATTAAACATCATAGCATTGTTGAAAGATATGTGTTGCATAGAAACACGAAGTGGGTGGCCAGCAGAGATAGATGGGATGGGCTTAGGGTGGCCAGCAGAGATAGATGGGATGGGCTGAGGGTGGCCAGCAGAGATAAATGGGATGTGCTGAGGGTGGGAACCTGAGGGTTGGTATGTTTAACTGGAGACAAGTGGGAGTGGAGTTGCTGTGTGAGAGATAGAATGATGGTCAAAAGATAAAGGAGAAAAAAAGTCTAAATAAATCATAATAAAAGTACATTTGAATGACACTAAGTGGCAGTGTTTTTACAACTATTGCCGGTTTGCTTGAGGCTGATGCCGAGCAGGTGTTTGTACACATGCATATACACACACTCTCATTCAAATAAACACATACAAGAACACACACATACATTTAAAATAGTGCCAGACATGCACACAAACATATACAGTTGGCATTGCTGTTATGATTCCAGTTGTCCTTGATGTCTTTTGTTTTAAATATATTATTTTATTTGTTATTTGTTATTATGCTGTTTTCTTCTGTCTTTTCCTTTTTTCTCTTTAGTTTATTCTCTTGGTTGTTGGTGCATTGGGGGGTTCTTGGGGTGGGGAATGGAATTATTATTTTTATTATTTTTCTTCTGGGGGGGACTGTGGGAGGGGTCTCGAATGGTTGAGGGACAGCTATTGGGGAACCGTGGGGGGGGGGGGGGTCTTGGAGGTTTCGGGTTTCACAAGATTGTGATCATGTAAAAGGAAACTATGACATATATTTAATATCACTATCATGCACACACACCCTCACACATAAGGATGGCTCTGTTGTGGAAAGACTGATACATGTTTGATAGTGTCTTGATGCTGTAGTGTTTTTCCTTTATGTTCTAATACTTTAATGTGACCCCTTCCTTGTGTTTTTTTGTAATAAATAATTATAAAGGAAAACGATAAAGTTTAGGTGTTCATTCCGAATGGTTAGGTTAATGGTTAATGTTTTGGATAGGGTATTTAAAAATGTACCACTGGGATTGAAACTTGTGACTTATGCCCATTCGCCGTGCCCTAGCAAAACCCAAGCATAGTTGATGATAATAGCAATCAATGTCACCTCTAGTGGCAGGTTTTGAGGGCATCTCCTGACGTCTTTGGGACATGGATACATGTCCAATTTCTAAGTGATTCTTAAGCGACTTTGCTGGAAAGAAAAGAGGAAGGTTTAGATGTAGGTAGACAGAGTGGGTGAGATAAGAAAGAGGGAAGAGAAGAAGCTGAGAGCGGTAGATAGGGTGAATGGAGGGAGGGAATGAGTAAAAGATGGAGATGTGAGGTTAGATGAGGTAGAGTGATAGAATGAGAGTTAAATGGATGTTTTGGACATGTTTTTTCCAGTCTCTCTCATGACACTCTCATGGAAGATAAAATGCTGTAAGTAAAGGCCAATGGTTTCCATGGTTACAACACTCTGCTTTTAAAGCATATCCATAGTGTGAAGCTCACACATGCATTTGACAGTTTCCTCTTACGTACAATCTACATACACAGCAATACCCATACCCACTGCTTCCAACATGGTAAATTACCCTGATCCTAACTCCTCAATTTCTGAATCCAAGATGGCGTAGCATTCAGACGTCTTTGTCCTGTCGTGTCCCTTGTATATATCGTTTTACATATTTTTCGCCGCATATCCTTTAAAATATTTAGCTAAACCTCAACATTTAAATACTCTCCTGCAACCCACCTCACCCAATGTGGAGTGGATCTGCTTGTTTTATATTTTTATTTTTTTAACCTTTATTTTATTAGGCAAGTCAGTTTAAGAACAAATTCTTATTTTCAATGACGGCCTAGGAACAGTGGGTTAACTGCCTGTTCAGGGGCAGAACGACAGAACGACCTTGTCAGCTCGGGGATTCAAACTTGCAACCTTTCGGTTACTAGTCAAACGCTCTAACCACTAGGCTAACCTGCCGCCCCTCAACTGAAGCTAGCCAGCTAACTACCAGCTATCAGTCAGCAAACCATTGCCAGCGGTCATCAGCAAACCTTCAGCTCGGAAAGCTCTCGTCAGTTCGAAAAACGTGACTCTAACCAGAGCATAAAGGACCTGTTATTTTTAACCCCGGATTCCTACCGCAAACTGAACATCTTCACAACTAGCTAACCGCAATCCCAGATGACTACTCCTGGTTAGCGTTTCCATCCCAGAGCAAGCACCAATTAGCTTGAAGCTAGCCCGGCCAGGGCACCTGTGCTACCACTGAAGTATACTCCTAGGCTACCAGCGAAGCCCACTCCTGGGCTACAATATCCGGACCCCTTATGCAGCCGGTACGGGCATGGAACCCCGCAGAGCACCTATGACTGGAATACCGACATAATCTGCCCGAGGACTCCAACAGGCCCCTCAGGCGCGACGCCCGCTGAAGGCCCATTATGCTAACCAGCTAGGCCTGCTGGCTAACTAGAACTACTTGGTACCCTACTAAATCCACGACTGGTCTATCGACGTTACTGCACGAAGAGGCAAAAACAGACTTACCCCCATCGCGACGTCCCCCAAAGACTAACTTTCTAGCCCCTGCTATCTGCTTACTTGCTAACCCGGTCTGCTAACTACTAGCTTGCCGGGCCCGGTCTGCTAACTGCTAGCTTACCTGCCCGGTCTGTTAACTGCTAGCCCTTGCTAACTGCTTGCTTGCTAACCCGGTCTGCTAACTGCTAGCTTGCCCCGGTCTATTAACTGCTGCCGGCCTGCTGCCGGCCTGCTAAATGCTAACTTACCTGCCCGGTCTGTAACTGCTAGCCCATGCTAACTGCTTCGTTGCTAACCCGGTCTGCTAACTGCTAGCTTGCCCCGGTCTACTAGCTGCTTGCTTGTTTAGCCCCCGCCTACTAACTGTTAGCTTGTTAGCCTGCTAACTGTCTGAATCGCCGTGTCCCCAGCCAGCCCAACCACTCACTGGACCCATATGTTCACTTGGCCATGCATGCCTCTCTCTAATATCAATATGCCTTGGTTAGTGATTGGTTAGTGATTACTGTTTTATTTCACTGTATGCCTTAACCAACCATGTTGTTCGACCTCCTACATATGCAATGACATATCATCGTTTAAGCATCTCTAGAGACTATATCTCTCTCTTCATTACTCAATGCCTAGGTTTACCTCAAATGTACTCACATCCTACCTTACCTTTGTCTGTACACTATGCCTTGAATCTATGCTATCGTGCCCAGAAACCTACTCATTTTACTCTCTGTACTGAACGTGCTAGACAGCCAGTTCGTATAGTCTTTAGCCGTACCCTTATCCTACTTTTCCTCTGTTCCTCTGGTGATATGAAGGTGAATCCAGGTCCTGCAGTGCCTAGCTCCACTCCCACCCCCCAGGTGCTCTCATTTGTTGACTTCTGTAACTGTAAAAGCATTGGTTTCATGCATGTTAACATTAGAAGCCTACTCCCTAAGATTGTTTTACTCACTGCTTTAGCAGTGTCTGAATCCTGGCTTAGGAAAACCACCAAAAACCCTGAAATCTCCATTGCTAACTATAACGTTTTCCGCCAAGATAGAACTGCCAAAGGGGGCGGTGTTGCAATCTACTGCAAGTTATGTATTACTATCTAAGTCTGTACCCAAACAATTTGAGCTTCTACTTTTAAAAATTCACCTTTCCAGAATCAAGTCTCTCACTGTTGCCGCTTGCTATAGACCTCCCTTTGCCCCCAGCTGTGCCCTCGATACCATATGTGAATTGATTGCCCCCCATCTATCTTCTGAGCTCGTGCTACTAGGTGACCTAAACTGGGACATGCTTAACACCCCGGCCATCCTACAAACTAAGCTTGATGCCCTCAATCTCACACAAATGATCAATGAACCTACCAGGTATAACCCCAAAGCCCTCCAAATACACCTCTGCTGTTTTCAATCAAGATCTCAGCGATCACTGCCTCATTGCCTGCATCCGTAATGGGTCTGCGACCAAACGACCACCCCTCATCACTGTCAAATGCTCCCTGAAACACTTCTGCGAGCAGGCCTTTCTAATCGACCTGGCCGGGGTATCCTGGAATGACATTGACCTCATCCCGTCAATAGATGATGCCTGGCTATTCTTTAAAAGTGCCTTCATCACCATCTTAAATAAGCATGCCCCTCTCAAGAAATGTAGAACTAGGAATAGATATAGTCCTTGGTTCACTCCAGACCTGTCTGCCCTTGACCAGTGGCGTTCTGCATTAGCATTGAATGGCTCCCGTGATATGCAACTTTTCAAGGAAGTTAGGAACAAATATACACAGGCAGTTAGAAAAGGCAAGTTTTTTCAAAAAAGGCAAGCTTTTTCAAACAGAAATTTGCATCCTGTAGTACTAACTCAAAAAAGTTCTGGGACACTGTAAAGTCCATGGAGAATAAGAGCACCTCCTCCCAGCAGCCCACTGCTCTGAGGCTAGGAAACACTGTCACCACCGATAAATCCACAATAATTGAGAATTTCAATAAGCATTTCTCTACGGCTGACCTTGCTTTCCACATGGCTACCCCTACCCCGGTCAAAAGCCCTGCACCCTCCACAGCAACCCGCCAGAGCCCCCACCATTTCTCCTTTACCCAAATCCAGTTAGCTGATGTTCTGAAAGAGCTGCAAAATCTGGACCCCTACAAATCAGCCGGGCTATACAATCTGGACCATCTCTTTCTAAAATGATCTGCCAAAATTGTTGCAAGCCCCTATTACTAGCCTGTTCAACCTCTCTTTCGGATCGTCTGAGATTCCCAAAGATTGGAAAGCTGCCGCGGTCATCCCCCTCTTCAAAGGGGGTGACACTCTAGACCCAAACTGCAGAACTATATTTATCCTACCCTGTCTTTCCAAGGTCTTCCAAGGTCTTCCAAGGTCTTCGAAAGCCAAGTTAACAAACAGATTACTGACCATTTAGAATCCCACCGTACCTTCTCTGCTATGCAATCTGGTTTCAGAGCTGGTCATGGGTGCACCTCAGCCAAGCTCAATGTTCTAAACAACATTATAACCGCCATTGATAACAGACATTACTGTGCAGCCGTAGTCATCGACCTGGCCAAGGCTTTCGACTCTGTCAATCACAACATTCTTGTTGGCAGACTCGACAGCCTGGGTTTCTCAAATGAATGCCTCGCCTGGTTTACCAACTACTTCACTGATAGAGTTCAGTGTGTCAAATCGGAGGGCCTGTTGTCCGGACCTCTGACAGTCTCTATGGGTGTGCCACAGGGTTCAATTCTCAGGTCGACTCTCTTTTCTGTATACATAAATGATGTTGCTCTTGCTGCTGGTGATTCTCTTATCCACCTCTATGCAGACGACACCATTCTGTATACTTCTGGCCCCTCCTTTGACACTGTGTTAACTAACCTCTAGACGAGCTTCAATGCCATACAACTCTCCTTCCGTGGCCTCTAACTGCTCTTAAACTTTAGTAAAACTGAATGCATGCTATTCAATCGATCACTGCCTGCACTTGTTCGCTCGTCCAGCATCACTACTCTGGAGCATTGAGGGGAATGGATGGATCAATGATGTTGATTGAGGAGTGGAGTAGAGACTTGGATCCAGGCTCTCCAGGATACACCTTAACCCGTATGCAAACACACAGGCACATGAACACGCAGGCACATAAACACACAGTTATGTAAAGTACTTAAGTAAAAATACTTTAATGTACTATTTCAGTTGTTTTTTGGGGTCTGTACTTTACTATTTATATGTTTGACTAAATTTACTTCTCTACATTCCTTAAGAAAATGATGTACTTTTTACTCCATACATTTACCCTGACACCCAAAAGTACTAGTTACAATTTGAATGCTTAGGAGTACAGGAAAAAGGTCAAATTCACACACCTGCAGTATCAAGAGAATGTCCCTAGTCATCCTTACTGCCTCTGATCTGGTGGACTCACTAAACATAACTGCTTCCTTTGTAAATGTGTTAGTGTGCCCGACTGTCAAAATAAAGTAACAAAAGGAAATTGTGCCATCTGATTTGCTAAATATAAGTAATTTGATGTATAGCATTTACTGAAACTACGTAGAAGTCTAAAAGTATTTTACTGGGTTACTTTCCCTTTTACTTGAGTCATTTTATATTAATGTATCTTTACTTGTACTCAAGTATGACAATTCAATACTTTTTCCACCTCTGCAAACACATGCATGCAACCACACACAGACCCACAGACAAAAGCATGCACACACACAGACCCACAGACAAAAGCATGCACACACACAGCAGCACAAATACATTATCATTCACACATCTTTCTCAGCCACAAGCAAACACACACAAGATATGACTGTAGGTGGTATCACGTTTCAGGTAAGACCCAAATGCAGACTGTGTTGAAGTAACAATGTTTATTACAGCAGCAAGGGTAGGCAAACGACAGGTCAAGACAGGCAGGGGTCGATAATCCAGAGTAGTGGGGCAAGGGTACAGGACAGCAAGCAGGCTCAGGTCAGGCAGAGGTCGATAATCCAGAGTAGTGGGGCAAAGGTATTGGACAGCAGGCAGGCTCAGGTCAGGCAGAGGTCGATAATCCAGAATAGGGGCAAGGTACAAGATGGCAAGCAGGCTTAGAGTCAGGCAGAGTGGTCAGGCAGGCAGGCTCAGAGTCAGGACAGGCAAGGGTCAAAATTAGGAGGGCGAGAAAAAGAGAGAAATAGGGAAAGCAGGAGCAGAGCCAAAACGCTGGTTGACTTGACATACAAGATGAACTGGCAGATCACAGGTATAAGTACCCAGGGGAATAATGGGGAAGATGGGCAACACCTGGAGGGGAGTGGAGACAAGCACAAGGACAGGTTAAACAGATCAGGGCTTGACAGGTGGATCGGTTTTACAGGTTGGTTCAGATCAATAATCCAGGTGTTTGTTGCACAGTTCACCGTCTGAGTCTCTGAAGTGAAGGAAGATGTACCTTTCAGGAGACAGAGTGAGTTTCTGAGAAATTTACCCTGCCTGCAGCCTAAAGCTTTGCTACTGTTGCCTAAAGCAGAAAGAAATGACATTGAGTTTTTAGTGTTGAAGTAACTGATCCCAAGTTGGGTTATGACAGTTTGTTGGCAGTGCTGACGGTCAGATTCAGAGGTAATTCACCACCCTGTCTGTCAGAAATGTCTCTGTTTCTACACACACACACTCATTCTGCTGAGGCAGCTACCGCCCCCCCCCCCCTACGTCCCCCACAGACATTTTCATCAGTCTGCTTTTCATCAACATTTCAGTCAGTTCCAAACCACAGCAGTCAGCGTTCTGCCCTCATCTCACCAAAACATAACAAATAAATAAAGATGTTTTATTGCCACGTACACTGGATATGGGCAGTGAAATGTGCTGTTTTACAGGGTCAGTCATGGTAGTATGGCGCCCCTGGAGCAATTTAGGTTTAAGTGCCTTACTCAAGGGCATTCAACAGATTTTTCAAGTTGTTGGCTCGGGTATTTGAACCAGCAAACTTTCGACTTCAGTACTAATAGTAAAATCTCTCTCTCTCTCTCTCTCTCTCTCTCTCTCTCTCTCTCTCTCTCTCTCTCTCTCTCTCTCTCTCTCTCTCTCTCTCTCTCTCTCTCAGATTCTTCAAAGTAGCCACCCTTTTCCTTGATGACAGCTTTGCACACTCCTGGCATTATTTTTACATTTTTAGAGTTTTTCCGCTACATACATACATACATTTTACATACATGGTACTATTATATAAAGCAATCACATAGCAATAATACATTACTGTATATTTTGCTGTATCTTGCTGTACTTTCTCTAGCTGCCCTCCCTCTCTCGTATTCTTTAGTTTCTGATTGCGACCCTATAGGGTGGGTATGGTAGTAAATTAGGAGCTACCCAGTGGACAAAACTACATTATTTCAATCAGATTTTAACTCAGTTTAATGAAGTAATTTGAACCATTCCTGATGGGTGGTTTCTGAGTGAGTCTTCCCTCATTCTAACATATAATTTCAGGCGTTTATGCATTTCTCAATAGAGCGTAGTGAAAGTAAACACACAGGCGCTCCGAAGACAGGGAGGAAAATTCCAAACTCAGCATGACACCACTTCAGCATTCCAACATGGGAGGAGAGGAACTCCCCAGAGAAAACACAGAGAGAGTGTTGGGAACAATTTCATATCTCTCCCTCTCTCTCTCTTTCTCTCAATCCACCCATCCATTATTGTGTCCAAGGTCCACTGCAGCAATTATTTTCCAATCAATGCAGTATGGATGATCCCACCAGTAGAGGTGTGTGTGTGTGTGTGTGTGTGTGTGTGTGTGTGTGTGTGTGTGTGTGTGTGTGTGTGTGTGTGTGTGTGTGTGTGTGTGTGTGTGTGTGTGTGTGTGTGTGTGTGTGTGTGTGTGTGTGTGTGTGTGTGTGTGTGTGTGTGTGTGTGTGTGTGTGTGTGTGTGTGTGTGTGTGTGTGTGTGTGTGTGTGTGTGTGTGTGTGTGTGTGTGTGTGTGTGTGTGTGTGTGTGGATAGATGGGTAGGCTAATTGTACAGGACTGCTGGCAGCGACACCACTCATCGCAGGCCACGCACCCTTTACCACCCCACAACACTCTAATCGAGCAGCCATTATTACTCTCTATCTTAATGTGTGTCACACTACATGACACGGCTGCTCTTTCTGCTGCCACTACGCATCTGGGATGCAATGGTGATGGGAGAGAGGAAGGGGAGGATGGAAGGGAGAGAGAGGAATGGGAGAATGGTATGGGGAGAGAGGGATGGGAGAATGGTATGGGGAGAGAGGGATGGGAGAGAGGAAGGGGAGGATGGAAAGGAGAGGGAGGGGTGGAAGAGTGGTATGGGGAGAGAGGGATGGGAGAGAGGAAGGGGAGGATGGAAGGGAGAGAGAGGGATGGGAGAGTGGTATGGAGAGAGAGGGATAGGAGAGTGGTATGGAGAGAGAGGGATGGGAGAGTGGTATGGGGAGAGAGGGATGGGAGAGAGGAAGGGGAGGATGGAAGGGAGAGAGAGGGAAGACTTTAGTTTGTTCTTAGTCTCACTGGCTGTTCACATTAATTAGTGAGGCACCATATGTCCATGCAATGTATGTAAATATATGGCAGTTAACCAAAGCGACTAACACTATAGTAAGTGTATAAATTAAGTATGTGTAGACTGGGTCACTCGTATGATCCCACCATCGTTACACTGAACTATAATAAACACCTACAGTTGAAGTCGGAAGTTAACATACACTTGTGTTGGAGTCATTAAAACTCAACAACTGTCATGCTAACAAACTATAGTTTTGACAAGTCGGTTAGAACATCTACTTTATGCATGACACAAGTCATTTTTCCATAAATTGTTTACACACAGATTATTTCATTTATAATTCACTGTATCACAATTCCAGTGGGTCAGAAGTTAACATACACCAACTTGACTGTGCTTCTAAACAGCTTGGAAGCTTCTGATAGACTAATTGACATCATTCGAGTCAATTGGAGGTGTACCTGTGGATGTATTTGAAGGCTTACTTTCAAACTCTGTGCCTCTTTGCTTGACATCATGGGAAAATCAAAATAAATCAACCAAGACTTCAGAAAAACAATTGTAGACCACCACAAGTCTGGTCCATCCTTGGGAGCAATTTCCAAACGCCTGAAGGTACCACGTTCATCAGTACAAAATATAGTACGCAAGTATATACACCATGGGAGCACGCAGCTGTCATACCTGTCAGGAAGGAGACGCATTCTGTCTCCTAGAGTTGAACGTACTTTGGTGCGAAAAGTGCAAATCAATCCCAGAACAACAGCAAAGGACCTTGTGAAGATGATGGAGGAAGCAGGTACAAAAGTATCTATATCCACAGTAAAATGAGTCCTATATCGACATAACCTGAATGGCTGCTCAGTAAGGAAGAAGCCACTGTTACCAAAACTGCCATAAAAAAGACAGATTACAGTTTGCAACTGCACATGGGGACAAAGATCATACTTTTTGGAGAAATGTACTCTTGTCTGAAGAAACTAAAATAGAACTGATTGGTCATAACGAAAAAGGGGGAGGCTTGCAAACCGAAGAACACCATTCCAGCCGTGAAGCACAGGGGTGACAGCATCATGTTGTGGGGGTGCTTTGCTGCAGGAGGGACTTGTGCACTTCATAAACTAAATGGCATCAAGAGGGAGGAAAATTATGTAGATATATTGAAGCAACATCTCAAGACATCAGTCAGGAAGTTAAAGCTTGGTCGCAAATGGGTCTTCCAAATGGACAATGACACCAAGCATACTTCCAAAGTTGTGGCAAAATGGCTCAAGAACAACACATTCCAGGTATTGGAGTGGCCATTACAAAGCCCTGACCTCAATCCTATGGAAAAATGTTGGGCAGAACTGAAAAAGCATGGGCGAGCAAAGAGGCCTACAAACCTGACTCGGTTATACCAGCTCTGTCAGGAGGAATGGGCCAGACTTCACCCAACTTATTGTGGGAAGCTTGTGGTAGGCTACCCGAAACGTTTGACCCAAGTTAAACAATTTAAAGGCAATGCTACCAAATACTAATTGAGTGTATGTAAACTTCTGACCCACTGGGAATGTGATGAAAGAAGTAAAAGCTGAAATAAATCTTTCTCTCTACTACTATTATTCTGACATGTCACATTCTTAAAATAAAGTGGTGACCCTAACTGACCTAAGACAGGGAATGTTTACTAAGATTAAATGTCAGGAATTGTGAAAACCTGAGTTTATAAGTTAGTTTGCTAAGGTGTATGTAAACTTCTGACTTCAACTGTTTTTCTCCACAGCCAGCGCGATACTGATCTATAATAAACACCTATTTGTCACAACTTCCGCCAAAGTCGGTCCCTCTCCTTGTTCGGGCGGCGTTCGGTGGTCGATGTCACCTGTCTTCTAGCCATCTCTGATCCACCTTTCATTTTCCATTGGTTTTTGTCTTTCTTTTCTACACACCTGGTTTTCATTCCCCAATTATATGTTCATGTATTTAACCCTCTGTTTCCCCCATGTTTTGTGCGTGATTGTTTCTATGTTCATTTCGGTTCATGATGGCTGTTTTTTCGACTGGTGCTGGTTTCACCCATGCGTAATACTTACCATTTGTATTTGGTCAAGTGTATGGGCCTGTATTTTTGAGTAAAGTACGTTGCTCACACATTTTGCTCTGATGCGCCTGACTTCATGCACCAGCTACACTCACCTTCTGACCCTATTTCTCCATATCCAGTGGGATGCTGATCTATAATAAACACCTATTCCTCCACAGACAGTGGGATACTGACCAGTAATACACACCTATTCCTCCACAGACAGTGGGATACTGACCAGTAATACACACCTATTCCTCCACAGACAGTGGGATACTGACCAGTAATACACATCTATTCCTCCACAGCCAGCAGGATGCCTTATCATAGTCCCCATCTGCTCCTCCCAAAATAAATGTTTTATTTCTCACATACTTTGTAAACATGCGAGTCAAAAAGTTAGTGCAAAAATGGTCAGCGCAAGTCAAGTTGTTCGGGTAGATATTTGTTTAACTAACTACAGTGCATTCGGAAACTATTCAGACCACTTGACTTTTTCCACATTTTGTTACGTTTCAGCCTTTTTCTAAAATGGATTAAAAAAACAATCCTCATAATCTACATGCAATACCCCATAATGACAAAGCGAACCATATTTGTAAGTATTCAGATCCTTTACTCAGTAATTTGTTGAAGCACCTTTGGTAGCGACTCTTGGGTATGACGCACAAGCTTGGCATACCTGTATTTGGTGAGTTTCTCTCAATCTTCTCTGCAGATTTTCTCAAGCTCTGTCAGGTTGGATGTGGAGTGTCACTGCACAGCTATTTTCAGGTTTCTTCAGAGATGTTCGATTGGGTTCAAGTCTGGGCTCTTGCTGTGCCACTCAAGAACATTCAGAGACTTGTCCCCAAGCCACTCCTGCTTTGTCTTGGCTGTGTGCTTAGGGTCCTTGTCCTGTTGGAAGGTGAACCTTCGCCCCAGTCTGAGGTCCTGAAAACTCCGGAGCAGCTTATCATCAAGCATCTCTCTGTACTTTACTCTGTTCCTTTTTCCCTCAATCCTGACTAGTCTCCCAGTCCCTGCTGCTGAAAAACATCCCCACAACATGATGCTGCCACCACCATGCTTCACCATAGTGATTGTGACAGGTTTCCTCCAGACCTGATGCTCTTTTCAGCCTCTTGAGGGAGAAGAAGAGTTGTTGTGTCCTCTTTGTGACTGTGTTTGTGATAGATCCTTAGTGATATGGACACCGAGGAACTTGAATCTCTCAACCCGCTCCACTACAGCCCTTTGTCTTGCTGATGTTAAGGGAACGGTTGTTGTACTGGCACAACGCTGCCAGGTCTCTGACCTCCTCCCTATAGGCTATCTCATTGTCTTCAGTGATAATAATAATAATAATAATAATATATGCCATTTAGCAGACGCTTTTATCCAAAGCGACTTAGCTAATTTGATGATGGTGTTAGAGTCGTGCGCTGCCACACAGTCGTGGGTGAACAGGGACTACAGAAGGGAACAAAAAATGTTGAGGGTCACCGTGGCGGATGTGTTGTTGCCTACTTTCACTACCTGGGGGCAGCCCTTCAGGAAGTCCAGGATCCAGTTACAGAGGGAGCTGTTCAGTCCCAGGGTCCTTGGCTTAGTGATAAGTTTGGAGGGCAGTATGGTGTTGAACGCTGAGTTTTATTCAATGACCAGCGTTCCCACATAGGTAACTAGCTGCTAGGAGGATGTCATATCATGCCATTGGAGGAGTGGGTGAGTGACTGACTTTTTTCCCTCATATCATTTTTTGGTGGCTATACACAGCTAGAGTTGCAGGTGTAATTTGGTTAGCTAGCAAGAACTTGAACAACTACTATACAGTTAGCATATCTCTTTGTATTCGCAAATTCACTCAGGCTATCTGTAACGATCGTCTGTTGAAGAAGGTGTGGACCAAAGCGCAGCGTGGTAAGTGTTCATTCTGTAACGATCGTCTGTTGAAGAAGGTGTGGACCAAAGGGCAGCGTGGTAAGTGTTCATACTGTAATGACTGTCTGTTGAAGAAGGTGTGGACCAAAGCGCAGCGTGGTAAGTGTTCATTCTGTAACGACTGTCTGTTGAAGAAGGTGTGGACCAAAGCGCAGCGTGGTAAGTGTTCATTCTGTAACGACTGTCTGTTGAAGAAGGTGTGGACCAAAGGGCAGCTTGGTAAGTGTTAATTCTGTAATGACTGTCTGTTGAAGAAGGTGTGGACCAAAGCGCAGCGTGGTAAGTGTTCATTCTGTAACGATCGTCTGTTGAAGAAGGTGTGGACCAAAGGACAGCGTGGTAAGTGTTCATTCTGTAACGATCGTCTGTTGAAGAAGGTGTGGACCAAAGGGCAGCGTGGTAAGTGTTCATTCTGTAACGATCGTCTGTTGAAGAAGGTGTGGACCAAAGGGCAGCGTGGTAAGTGTTCATTCTGTAACGATCGTCTGTTGAAGAAGGTGTGGACCAAAGGGCAGCTTGGTAAGTGTTCATTCTGTAACGATCGTCTGTTGAAGAAGGTGTGGACCAAAGCGCAGCGTGGTAAGTGTTCATTCTGTAACGATCGTCTGTTGAAGAAGGTGTGGACCAAAGGGCAGCGTGGTAAGTGTTCATTCTGTAACGATCGTCTGTTGAAGAAGGTGTGGACCAAAGCGCAGCGTGGTAAGTGTTCATTCTGTAACGATCGTCTGTTGAAGAAGGTGTGGACCAAAGGGCAGCGTGTCCTCGGCCCAGTACCACCAGGGCCAACACCACGCACCAGGCTTCCTGTGCGTCTCCAGAGCATTGTATGCCATGTTCCTCCTACCCGCACTCACCCTGAGGTGCGTGTCTCCAGCCTGGTACCACCAGTGCCGGCACCATGCACCAGGCCACCAGTGCTCTCCTGGGTCCAGTACTCACTGTTCCTGCTCCTCGCACTCGCCCTGAGGTGCGTGTCCCCAGCCCGGTACCACCAGTGCCGGCACCACGCACCAGGCGCCAGTGCGCCTCCAGGGTCCAGACCTCCCTGTTCCTGCTCCTCACACGCGACCTGAGGTGCGTGTCCCCAGCCCGGTACCACCAGTGGCGGCACCACGCTCCAGGCCTATAGTGTGCCTCGGCAGTCCAGTACGCCCTGTTCCTCCTCCCCGCACTCGCCCTGAGGTGCGTGTCCTCGGCCCAGTACCACCAGTGCCGGCACCACGCACCAGGCCTACAGTGCGCCTCACCAGTCCAGAGCATCCGGCGACAGTACCCAGTCCAGACTGTCCGGCTACACTACCCAGTCCAGAGCGTCCGGCTACAGTACCCAGTCCAGAGCGTCCGGCTACATTACCCAGTCCAGAGCGTCCGGCAACTCTACCCATTCCAGAGCGTCCGGCAACAGTACCCAGTCCAGAGCGTCCGGCAACAGTCTACAGACCGGAACCTCCTACGACGGGCCGCAGACCGGAACCTCCTAGGACGGGCCGCAGACCGGAACCTCCTAGGTGGGTCACAGTCCGGAATCTCCTAGGACGGGTCACAGTCCGGAACCTACCACGACAGGTCACAGTCTGGAACCTACCACGACGGGTCACAGTTCGGAACCTACCACGACGGGTCGTAATCCAGAACCTACCAGTCCGGATCCGCCAGAGTCTCCCTCCAGTCCGGATCCGCCAGAGTCTCCCTCCAGTCCGGATCCGCCAGAGCTGCTTGCAATGAAAATGACTTTCTGTCAAAACGTATAATATCTGAAAATATAGCTGGCTAGACTCTCTTACCCGAATACATGGATGAACGCTTCTCCCCCTCTGTCATGGATTCCATGGTTGCACTTAATTTCAAGATGTAATCCGGAGGTGCTTTATACAAGAGCTTTCTGCTTTCTCTTTTCGACTCCCTCCACATATTTGCAATCAAACACCAGAATTTTTTACATCTCCATAGTGATCATATTCTGCTTCCACCGGACATTCCACTTATTTCAAAACTTGGTCCTCCAGAAAGTGGACAGCTTTTTTTGAAAAAAGCCACATTGGTAAGAATTATCTACATTATCTCAGCCAATACTGGCTAGCGGGAAGGTGCCTGTCAATTTCTGTGGCTCAACCAACTAGACACGTATTTGTGTTTACACATGGCATACACGTTTGTTATTAAGGCACATGAAAGTTCACATGTTCCAGAAGGTATTTCTGCCAACAAAAGTTTTTTGATATTTTTTTTTTTAATGTTTACATTGAAATGCCTCTCATGTAGAGTAGTGACGCGCGACATACGCCTAGTTTCCTGAAACAAGTCACAAATAAGAAAACTGTGCTGTACCCTCAGTTAAATTACACATTTCTAGAGGTAGGAATATCGCAAAAATATGATAAATTGCTCATTCGAGAGGAGACATCCTCCCAAGTTATGACATCGGCGAGTATTGAAATCTGACATGTAATGATACATGTTTTCGTCATCCAAGAGTCATATTCCTATTCACTTCCTGTGTAGTGAGTGACTATATCATACCGGACGGATTTCTGCCTGTTTGAATGCCAATTACTCAGATACATAGGAAAACATGAAATGACCCAGGGAATCGATAGAACATAACTCAGAGATGCACAAAAACAATATAGCATTCAAAATGGGTGAACCTTTACTTTAAGTGCCTTTAGAAAATATTCATACCCCTTTACTTATTCCACATTTTGATGTGTTCAAAATGTATTCAATTGAAATTTTTGAAATTTTAGCAAATGCATTGAAAATTAAATACAGAAATGTCTAACTTACATAAGTATTAAGACCCCTTTGGTATGACACTAGAGATGTCACTACAACTTGATTGGCAAATTCAATTGTTTGGAAAGAAAGACACCTGTCTATATTCAACACTGTGTGTGTGTGTGTGTGTGTGTGTGTGTGTGTGTGTGTGTGTGTGTGTGTGTGTGTGTGTGTGTGTGTGTGTGTGTGTGTGTGTGTGTGTGTGTGTGTGTGTGTGTGTGTGTGTGTGTGTGTGTGTGTGTGTGTGTGTGTGTGTGTGTGTGTGTGTGTGTGTGTGTGTGTGTGTGTGTGGAGATAAATCAGTAAACAATTGGAACAGAATAAACTTCATATTATCTCAATAGAGTATATTACTGTTGCTGAAACCTGTCCTTCTCATAACACAGTGTATTCTGTACCTGTTTGCCTGTCTGTTATTCTCTGCGGTATAAGTGTGCTGCTGTGTGTGCATGTCAAAGAGTATGATGGTAATGTGATGGCAATGTGTTCTAAAGGTATGTGTAACGTTAGTGCTTGGTTCATAATTCTGAAGCTCTTATACAGTACACTGAAGATTTTACAGGTACTCAGACACAGTCAGTTGAGATGTCCGTGCTTTTACTCTAGAGCCATCATTTATACATCCTTAAACACTCCGCCCCCACACCCCTAAAGATATTCAACACTGTTTTTACAGTCGGACATAACTTTTAAGTGGTGAGAGGGAGGTAGGTAATATGTTTATTTCTTGATTTACATCCTGTAGGTTAGTATATGATGTGCGGTAATGTGCTTTGGTTGTCTGGCGGTGGTAACTGGAGATTTGTACTTGCAGCGTGTGCTAAAGTGGGCCATTATGACTGTGTGTGTGTGTATGGTTGGTTGGTTTTACTATCCTTGTGGGGACCAGATGTCCTCAAAAGGTTTGTGAAACAAGGACAATTTCACACCAGTGGGTGCATTTCACCGGTCCTCACAAGGAAAATACTATTTTAGACTTAGGTTAAAATTAGGGTTAGGGTTAGAATTAGGGTAAGGGGTAGGAGTTAGGTTTAGGTTAAAGGTTAGATTAAGGGTTAGGGTTAGGGGTTAGGGAAAATAGAATTGTTAGGTCTCCACAAACATAGCACAACAAACGTGTGTCTGCCTACGTGCATGAGTTTGTGTGTGTGTGTGCCTACGTGCATGAGTATGTCTATAGTGGTCAACATCCCAAGGCTTGCAGAGTGAACATAAGGACTGTAGCCACTATATGGGCTGCTGGAGCATCCAGGAGCATTCCTGTCATTAAGTTTCCATAGTGTACAGCAGTGCTCTCCCTGTTATACAGACTCCATAGTGTAGCACATCATAGTGTTTACAGATAGTGCAGTGCTCGTCTGTGTGGGGTTTTACAGGTTTATTTTTCATTTCAGACAGACACATCCAAGGCTACAGTACAGCCTGCTCAGCTGTCTGTTAAAGACACACACACACCTGGTCCTGGACCTAGGCTCAGGTAATGGGAATGTGTGTGTGTGTGTGTGTGTGTGTGTGTGTGTGTGTGTGTGTGTGTGTGTGTGTGTGTGTGTGTGTGTGTGTGTGTGTGTGTGTGTGTGTGTGTGTGTGTGTGTGTGTGTGTGTGTGTGTGTGTGTGTGTGTGTGCGTGCGCGCGTGCGTGCGTGCGTGCGTGCGTGCGTTCAGTTTTAGTTTATTATTGTCAGCCCTGAATCCCTGTACGGGACTGGTTGGCTTCAGACCCGTTTGAACTGGTTCTCACACTGGTATGGGAAGATAATACTAAGAGGAGCACAAGGAGAAAGAGAGAGGAATAAGAGTGGGAGGGAGGAAAGGAACAGGGAGGAAATAGAGAGAGTAAAGACAGAGAGAGAAGAGAGAGAGGAGGATGCGGATTCTATTCATCACGACTCTTTCACAGAGCACTGATTTTTTCTCTTAAAGTCGTCTGAATCTTCTCAAGCATTACAGCTATTTCACAGCAGATAGTTTAGGGGCACTTGAAGTGTAATGCTTTCAAAATTCTCTAACAAATGAGAGAGAGAGGGCAGGGAGATGGAGAGGGAGAGAGTGTGAAGGAGCAAGAGGGAAAGAGCGAGCTAGAGAGAGGGAGAACGGGGAGAGAGAGGGAGAGAGTGTGAAGGAGCAAGAGGGAAAGAGCGAGCGAGAGAGAGGGAGAACGGGGAGAGAGAGGGAGAGATTGTGAAGGAGCAAGAGGGAAAGAGCGAGCGAGAGAGAGGGAGAACCGGGAGAGAGAGAGAGAGAGTGGAAGAAGAGGGCAATCCTTTTCGTTAAATCCATTAAAACATTCTGCTGCAATCAAAACAACCCTAAAACATTCATGAGCTCTGATTAAACTCTCAGTTATACACTCCATAAAACACACACACACATGCACACGCATGCATACACATGCACACACACACACTCACACACGCACGTGCACACGCATACACATTCACACACACACACAAAATCACCACATTGTTAAATATTTTAACATGCTTATGGTCATCGGCTGCTGTTCGTTAATAATGAATGGCGTCAACAGCCTGTACCATAACTACACGTCGATGAACCACACTTTAAAGTTCTCCCTGGTGGTTTAGGTGTGTTTTACTGCTCCAATATACCACCACAGACGGACGTAGTAAGGCCACTCAACCCCCATTAAATTAATAGTAAGACGTGTGTTCTGTGGTGTGTGTTTTTAAATTCACTGGACGCAGCTCACACCCTTATTGTGATATTATAGCCTAATCCAAAATAACCCTAATCTTAACACTAATTGAGATATCAGAGCAAAACAGAAAATACAATTGATTTGACCACATGGAAAAAAGGTATAGCATGTTTATATCCTACTGCATAAATAATTGCATGGATGTTCTGCCGGTATACTGTATAGTATATGCTGGGATGTGAGCAGCCTGCTATGCTTGGTTAGAGCAGGCTGGTGAGTGGCAGGTTGCTGCAGGCTGGTTGCTATATTTACTGACGTGTTGTGTGCACTAGTCACAGGCATTTTGTGTTCCAGGCAGACCTATGCATCTGCTGGGTGGGATTGAAGCAGCCAGGTTGCCCGTGAAACAAGTCAGTATTTGACGTCCATCCATGTCTGAGGATGTCGGGAGATGATGTGGAAACCGGCCACTAGGGGCAACAGTGAACGCTGTTTCTTTCAAGTAGGTTTCGGTTTTGCGAGGATGCTGTGGACGGGAATGGTGGATGAGCGTAAGCATCTGTATCTGATTCCAAAAGTTGTCAATTTTAATCCAGCAATAGAAAGTTGTTGTTTTATTTTTGTTTTAAGTCTATGCCAAACCTTAACCCTTACATTAACCATTCAGAGTTAATGCCTAACCTTAACCCTGATTTCTTCTAAATTTGACGTTTGCCACAACTTCAAAATTTGACGTTTGAGAAACATGGATGAACGTCTAATTCTGACATGAGACCGTGAGAGCTAGTTGGATTGGAAGAGACTGACATGAGACTGTGAAGATCAATTTGTTCAGAGTACTGACTGTCCAGTGGTGGAATGTGAGATTATATTGGTCCAACATCCAACAACATGCTCTTTCCCTTCTTCCTCCCTGCCTCTTCCCATCATATCAAATCTACATTTATTTGTCACATGCACCAAATAAAAGTATAGTATAGACCTTACCGTGAAATGCTTACTCACAAGCCCTTAAACCTCTACGGGTTCGGTGCCCCCTCCCCTTCAGAGGGACGGTTGAGCTAACATAGGCTAATGTGATTAGCATGAGATTGTAAGTAAAAATAACATTTCTCAGGACATATACATATCTGATATCATCAGAAAGCTTAAATTATTGTTACTCTAACCACACTGTCCAATTTACAGTAGTTATTACAGTGAAATAATACCATGCTATTGTTTGAGGAGAGTGCACAGTTATGAACTTGACAAGTTAATAATAAACCAATTACGCACTTTTAGGTAGTCTTGATACACCATTTTTAATAGAAATGGAATGGTTAATTCGATCAGTCTAAAACTTTGCATACAGACTGTTTCCATCTAGTGGCCAAAATCTAAACTGCGCCTAGATTCCTAATTCATAAATTGGACTTTCTCTTGTATTTCAAAGATGATGGTACAGAAACGCATGTTTTTTTCTTTATATTATCTTTTGCCAGATCTAATGTGTTATATTCTCCTAAATTCATTTCACATTTCCATAAACTGTGAAAATGTGTTTCCTTTCCAATGGTATCAAGAATATGCATATCCTTGCTTCAGGCCCTGAGCTACAGGCAGTTAGATTTGGGTATGTCATTTTATTTGGTAAAAAATATTTACCAAATAAACTAAAGTAAATAATAACAAAAAAATGCACAATAAAATAACAGTAACGAGGCTGTATACAGGGGGTACTGGTACCGAATCAATGTGCGGGGGTACAGGTTAGTCCAGGTAATTTGTACATGTAGGTAGGGGTGAAGTGACTTTATTATTAAACAGCGAGTATTAGCAGTGTACAAAACAAATGGAGCGGGGGGGGGGGGTCAATGTAAATATTCTGGTGGCCATTTGATTAATTGTTCAGGAGTCTTATGCCTTGGGGGTAGAAGCTGTTAAGGAGCCATTTGGTCCTAGACTTGGCGCTCCGGTAACGCTTGCCATGTGGTAGCAGAGAAAAGACTATGACTTGGATGACTGGAGTCTCTGACTCTCTATCCCTCCGTTTGTTTTTCCACCCAGCTATGTAGGTCTATGCATCTCCAGCTTCCCCTTTCTATTCTTTCTCCTGCCCTCTCTTCCACTCTTCCACCTCCCAATCTCCTTTATCTATTTAACCTTAACTAGCTGCTCTGCATCTCCAGTTTCTTGTTTATATTCTTTCTTTCTTGTTGTCCTCCCTCTTTCATCCCCCTCCTCCCAAACAGCAAATCTGGAGTTGACTGTGGAGCGTGGTGTGTGAGCCAGGGCACTTCTGAATTCTTACACGACCCCTTTCATTTTGTGCTCATATTCTGGCGATATCCTGCTTGTCCAGCAGACACAGGCTGGGTCTAGATATTATCTGGGCCAGATGTGGATTACTGATGCTACACTGTGGAAGCCCAGGCCTCATTGTTCAGAATGTATATGTCTGTGTGTGTGAGCATGCCTACATGTGCAACAACATGGGGGAGGTAAGGGATAAGTTTTGGGGAAAATGTAAACGAGTGTCTAACACGGGGATTGAACCCGTTATCCTCAGAGCCTTTCCTCTATTCCCACACATAACGCTCTAGCACTGGGATTGAACCCGCTATCCTCGGAGCCTTTCCTCTATCCCCACCCATAACGCTCTAGCACTGGGATTGAACCCGTTATCCTCAGAGCCTTTCCTCTATCCCCACCCATAACGCTCTAGCACTGGGATTGAACCCGTTATCCTCAGAGCCTTTCCTCTATCCCCACCCATAACGCTCTAGCACTGGGATTGAACCCGCTGTCCTCAGAGCCTTTCCTCTATCCCCACCCATAACGCTCTAGCACTGGGATTGAACCCGTTATCCTCAGAGCCTTTCCTCTATCCCCACCCATAACGCTCTAGCACTGGGATTGAACCCGCTGTCCTCAGAGCCTTTCCTCTATCCCCACCCATAACGCTCTAGCACTGGGATTGAACCTGCTATCCTCAGGCCTTTCCTCTATCCCCACCCATAACGCTCTAGCACTGGGATTGAACCTGTTATCCTCAGAGCCTTTCCTCTATCCCCACCCATAACGCTCTAGCACTGGGATTGAACCCGCTGTCCTCAGAGCCTTTCCTCTATCCCCACCCATAACGCTCTAGCACTGGGATTGAACCCGCTATCCTTGGAGCCTTTCCTCTATCACCACCCATAACGCTCTAGCACTGGGATTGAACCCGCTATCCTTGGAGCCTTTCCTCTATCCCCACCCATAACGCTCTAGTACTGGGATTGAACCCGCTGTCCTCAGAGCCTTTCCTCTATCCCCACCCATAACGCTCTAGCACTGGGATTGAACCCGCTATCCTCAGGCCTTTCCTCTATCCCCACCCATAACGCTCTAGCACTGGGATTGAACCCGCTATCCTCGGAGCCTTTCCTCTATCCCCACCCATAACGCTCTAGCACTGGGATTGAACCCGCTATCCTCTGAGCCTTTCCTCTATCCCCACCCATAACGCTCTAGCACTGGGATTGAACCTGCTATCCTCAGAGCCTTTCCTCTATCCCCACCCATAACGCTCTAGCACTGGGATTGAACCCGTTATCCTCAGAGCCTTTCCTCTATCCCCACCCATAACGCTCTAGCACTGGGATTGAACCCGCTGTCCTCTGAGCCTTTCCTCTATCCCCACCCATAACGCTCTAGCACTGGGATTGAACCCGTTATCCTCAGAGCTTTCCTCTATCCCCACCCATAACGCTCTAGCACTGGGATTGAACCCGCTGTCCTCAGAGCCTTTCCTCTATCCCCACCCATAACGCTCTAGCACTGGGATTGAACCCGCTGTCCTCAGAGCCTTTCCTCTATCCCCACCCATAACGCTCTAGCACTGGGATTGAACCCGCTATCCTCAGGCCTTTCCTCTATCCCCACCCATAACGCTCTAGCACTGGGATTGAACCCGTTATCCTCAGAGCCTTTCCTCTATCCCCACCCATAACGCTCTAGCACTGGGATTGAACCCGCTGTCCTCAGAGCCTTTCCTCTATCCCCACCCATAACGCTCTAGCACTGGGATTGAACCCGCTGTCCTCAGAGCCTTTCCTCTATCCCCACCCATAACGCTCTAGCACTGGAATTGAACCCGCTATCCTCAGGCCTTTCCTCTATCCCCACCCATAACGCTCTAGCACTGGGATTGAACCCGCTATCCTCAGAGCCTTTCCTCTATCCCCATCCATAACGCTCTAGCACTGGGATTGAACCCACTATCCTCAGAGCCTTTCCTCTATCCCCACCCATAACGCTCTAGCACTAGGATTGAACCCGCTATCCTCAGAGCCTTTCCTCTATCCCCACCCATAACGCTCTAGCACTGGGATTGAACCCGCTATCCTCAGAGCCTTTCCTCTATCCCCACCCATAACGCTCTAGCACTAGGATTGAACCCGCTATCCTCTGAGCCTTTCCTCTATCCCCACCCATAACGCTCTAGCACTGGGATTGAACCCGTTATCCTCAGAGCTTTCCTCTATCCCCACCCATAACGCTCTAGCACTGGGATTGAACTATCCTCAGGCCTTTCCTCTATCCCCACCCATAACGCTCTAGCACTGGGATTGAACCCCTATCCTCGGAGCCTTTCCTCTATCCCCACCCATAACGCTCTAGCACTGGGATTGAACCCGCTATCCTCTGAGCCTTTCCTCTATCCCCACCCATAACGCTCTAGCACTGGGATTGAACCTGCTATCCTCAGAGCCTTTCCTCTATCCCCACCCATAACGCTCTAGCACTGGGATTGAACCCGTTATCCTCAGAGCCTTTCCTATCAGAGCACTGGGATTTCCTGTCCTCTGAGCCTTTCCCCATCCCCACCCATAACGCTCTAGCACTGGGATTGAACCCGTTATCCTCAGAGCTTTCCTCTATCCCCACCCATAACGCTCTAGCACTGGATTGAATTGTCCTCAGAGCCTTTCCTCTATCCCCACCCATAACGCCTAGCACTGGGATTGAACCCGCTGTCCTCAGAGCCTTTCCTCTATCCCCACCCATAACGCTCTAGCACTGGGATTGAACCCGCTATCCTCAGGCCTTTCCTCTATCCCCACCCATAACGCTCTAGCACTGGGATTGAACCCGTTATCCTCAGAGCCTTTCCTCTATCCCCACCCATAACGCTCTAGCACTGGGATTGAACCCGCTGTCCTCAGAGCCTTTCCTCTATCCCCACCCATAACGCTCTAGCACTGGGATTGAACCCGCTGTCCTCAGAGCCTTTCCTCTATCCCCACCCATAACGCTCTAGCACTGGGATTGAACCCGCTATCCTCAGGCCTTTCCTCTATCCCCACCCATAACGCTCTAGCACTGGGATTGAACCCGCTATCCTCAGAGCCTTTCCTCTATCCCCATCCATAACGCTCTAGCACTGGGATTGAACCCGCTATCCTCAGAGCCTTTCCTCTATCCCCACCCATAACGCTCTAGCACTAGGATTGAACCCGCTATCCTCAGAGCCTTTCCTCTATCCCCACCCATAACGCTCTAGCACTGGGATTGAACCCGCTATCCTCAGAGCCTTTCCTCTATCCCCACCCATAACGCTCTAGCACTAGGATTGAACCCGCTATCCTCTGAGCCTTTCCTCTATCCCCACCCATAACGCTCTAGCACTGGGATTGAACCCGTTATCCTCAGAGCTTTCCTCTATCCCCACCCATAACGCTCTAGCACTGGGATTGAACCCGCTGTCCTCAGAGCCTTTCCTCTATCCCCACCCATAACGCTCTAGCACTGGGATTGAACCCGCTATCCTCAGGCCTTTCCTCTATCCCCACCCATAACGCTCTAGCACTGGGATTGAACCCGTTATCCTCAGAGCCTTTCCTCTATCCCCACCCATAACGCTCTAGCACTGGGATTGAACCCGCTGTCCTCAGAGCCTTTCCTCTATCCCCACCCATAACGCTCTAGCACTGGGATTGAACCCGCTGTCCTCAGAGCCTTTCCTCTATCCCCACCCATAACGCTCTAGCACTGGGATTGAACCCGCTATCCTCAGGCCTTTCCTCTATCCCCACCCATAACGCTCTAGCACTGGGATTGAACCCGCTATCCTCGGAGCCTTTCCTCTATCCCCATCCATAATGCTCTAGCACTGGGATTGAACCCGCTATCCTCAGAGCCTTTCCTCTATCCCCACCCATAACGCTCTAGCACTGGGATTGAACCCGCTATCCTCAGAGCCTTTCCTCTATCCCCATCCATAACGCTCTAGCACTGGGATTGAACCCGCTATCCTCAGAGCCTTTCCTCTATCACCACCCATAACGCTCTAGCACTGGGATTGAACCCGCTGTCCTCTGAGCCTTTCCTCTATCCCCACCCATAACGCTCTAGCACTGGGATTGAACCCGCTATCCTCGGAGCCTTTCCTCTATCCCCACCCATAACGCTCTAGCACCGGGATTGAACCCGCTGTCCTCTGAGCCTTTCCTCTATCCCCACCCACAACGCTCTAGCACACACGTGAGCCTCCTAGATGGTAATTGGTGCTCACGTTGCCCCGTTGGACGGTTTTGAAGACATCTCCCGACATCCTGGGGACATGGACAAATGTTGAGTACTAAAGTCGAAACAGGTGTGCAGGCGTGTGTGAGGCCCATTCCTCTCACATCCAGAGTTTTTTTCATGTGTTCTCAGAGTAATTCCACTACTCAATCACATCTACCCCATAAACATATCAGTGTGGATGACGGATCACCACCTCAAGCTGAACCTCGGCAAGACGGAGCTGCTCTTCCTCCCGGGGAAGGACTGCCCGTTCCATGATCTCGCCATCACGGTTGACAACTCCATTGTGTCCTCCTCCCAGAGCGCTAAGAACCTTGGCGTGATCCTGGACAACACCCTGTCGTTCTCAACCAACATCAAGGCGGTGGCCCGTTCCTGTAGGTTCATGCTCTACAACATCCGCAGAGTACGACCCTGCCTCACACAGGAAGCGGCGCAGGTCCTAATCCAGGCACTTGTCATCTCCCGTCTGGATTACTGCAACTCGCTGTTGGCTGGGATCCCTGCCTGTGCCATTAAACCCCTTCAACTCATCCAGAACGCCGCAGCCCGTCTGGTGTTCAACCTTCCCAAGTTCTCTCACGTCACCCCGCTCCTCCGTTCTCTCCACTGGCTTCCAGTTGAAGCTCGCATCCGCTACAAGACCATGGTGCTTGCCTACGGAGCTGTGAGGGGAACGGCACCTCAGTACCTCCAGGCTCTGATCAGGCCCTACACCCAAACAAGGGCACTGCGTTCATCCACCTCTGGCCTGCTCGCCTCCCTACCACTGAGGAAGTACAGCTCCCGCTCAGCCCAGTCAAAACTGTTCGCTGCTCTGGCCCCCCAATGGTGGAACAAACTCCCTCACGACGCCAGGACAGCGGAGTCAATCACCACCTTCCGGAGACACCTGAAACCCCACCTCTTTAAGGAATACCTAGGATAGGATAAGTAATCCCTCTCACCCCCCCCCTTTAAGATTTAGATGCACTATTGTAAAGTGACTGTTCCACTGGATGTCATAAGGTGAATGCACCAATTTGTAAGTCGGTCTGGATAAGAGCGTCTGCTAAATGACTTAAATGTAAATGTAAACCTCAAACAAACCAGACAGGTTTCACTCAACAACTAAAATATTACAATTGTTATTACCCCCCCCATATACACACACACAGGCACTCACAACATACACTCTGACAGTGCTGTAGGATTACATGACAGACCGCATTACAATTGATGCGTGATTCCATGTTGTGATATCAGACAAATCTATTTGATAAATCCTCTTAATGACAATCAGAACAAGGTCACAATAACAGGCTGGAACATAATATCTGCACTTATGGGCCCTGGACAAACGTGGTGCACTATATGGGGAATAGGGTGCCATTTTGGACAAAGCCATTTTGGACAAAGCCATTTTGGACAAAGCCAAGATCATATTATAAGGAATTTGTGTTCCTGGGTTATGATGAAGGTGGGTTATAATATAATGTGAGGGATTGTTTAGTATTGTGAGAATGATGGCACTTTGCCTAGACTAAGACTAAGTCTGCTGTAATTGAGACTCAACAGAATCAATCTCTTCTTCTCTCCGTAAAGTCAGCTAGAGCTCTCTGAAAAACAGAAACACCAAGATGGGGTATGAGAGTGTGTGTGTGTGTTCGTGTGTGTCCTCGCCATCCTTGTTGACCTCATTTCCAGTCTTACCAGTATGTTCAACCAGCCTGAGTGCTTCATGACAGACAGATCCCTCTCTCTCTCTCTCTCTCTCTCTCTCTCTCTCTCTCTCTCTCTCTCTCTCTCTCTCTCTCTCTCTCTCTCTCTCTCTCTCACTCACTCGCTCTCACTCTCCATCTCTATGTAGGTCTGAACAGCAGTACTAACCCAGCAGTACATCAGAGTCTCAGCCCTACTCAGCCCCAGTATGTCTCATAAACTATGCATTAGGAACCAAAAAACAACAACAAAACAACATCAGTCTGTGGATCTCTCTCTGTGGCATGGCAACACAGCACACCAACCAGCAGATATATTGACCCATCTGGCAGAACTAATCACTTTAATCATTCCAATCTTTTTGTTTTTTATTGTTTTTCCACAGCACCCCACAAACAGCACAACACAAAAACAAATCAGCCACTAAACAACGCATTCCTCAAGGTGATCAATATATATTTGACAAATTCCGTCAAACACTTCCGGTTTTAGATTAACTTTATTCTATACCAAATCTCGCAGTATGTGGCTAGATAGTTCAGTCCTCCAGTTTATTATTGAGTCTGAATATGAGGATTTCCAATTGATGGATATACATTTTTGGGCAGCAATTAGACCTAGATTACAAAACTATCTCACATAATCGTGGAGATGAATGGATATAAATTCCTAGATACAATGAAATGAGAGCACATACATTTTCCCAAAATTGTGTTAGTTTATCATAGGACCACAGCATACAGTACCAGTCAAAAGTTTGGACACACCAACTGATTCAAGGGTTTTTCTTTATTTTGACTATTTTCTACATTGTATAATAATAGTGAAGACATCAAAACTATGAAATAACACATATGGAATAATGTATTAACCAAAAAAGTGTGTAATCTTAGGTCTGAAATCACGTTATTAACCTGTTACTCCTACCCCCTACTTTTTCGAACATTCTGTTAAAAATCGCGCAACATTTCAGCGCCCTGCTACACATGCCAGGAATATAGTATATGCATATGATTAGTATGTGTGGATAGAAAACACTCAGACGTTTATAAAACTGGTTAAATCACGGCTGTGACTATAACAGAATGTGCGTTTCATCGAAAAGTGCAGGAATATCTGATCACTGAAAATGGAAATAAATATCCATGCGCCACTTCCAGGAATTGTTGAAGGTGAACCGGATTAAATGAGGCCGAGGTTGCAGTACCTACAGCTTCCACACGATGTCTAGAATCTTGTCATTTGCTTCGGCTTTGATTCTTGGTCAAACCGACACAAGGGAACCGATTCCCTCCGGTCTCCGACCGGATGTTTTGGTTGAGATTTCTCCTGACATTTTTTCCAGACGGACACCTATAGAATTTACATTCCCTCCTGATGAATTTTATCGCTTATTAACGTGTACTAATACCTAAAGTTGCATTACAAAAGTATTTCGAAGTGTTTTGTGAAAGTTTATCGTCGACTTTTTTAATTTAAAAAAATGACGTTACGTTATGAAACGCTATTTTTTTCGTTTATCACACAGTCTACATAGATCGATATCTAGGCTATGTATGGACCGATTTAATCGAAAAAAAGACCCAATAGTGATTATGGGACATCTAGGAGTGCCAACAAAGAAGATGGTCAAAGGTAATGAATGTTTTATATTTTATTGTGCGGTTTGTGTAGCGCTGACTATGCTAATTATTTTGTTTACGTCCCCTGCGGGTCTTTTGGGGAGTTACATGCTATCAGATAATAGCTTCTCATGCTTTCGCCAAAAAGCATTTTAAAAATCTGACTTGTTGCCTGGATTCACAACGAGTGTTGCTTTAATTCAATACCTTGCATGTGTATTTTAATGAACGTTTGAGTTTTAACTAATACTATTAGCATTTAGCGTAGCGCATTTGCATTTCCAGATCTCTATAATATATAATAATAATTACATTTACATTTACATTTAAGTCATTTAGCAGACGCTCTTATCCAGAGCGACTTACAAATTGGTGCATTCAACTTATGACATCCAGTGGAACAGCCACTTTACAATAGTGCATCTAAATATTTTAAGGGGGGGAGGGGGGGTGAGAAGGATTACTTTATCCTATCCTAAGTATTCCTTAGAGAGGTGGGTTTTCAGGTGTCTCCGGAAGGTGGTGATTGACTCCACTGTCCTGGCGTCGTGAGGGAGTTTGTTCCACCATTGGGGAGCCAGAGCAGCGAACAGTTTTGACTGGGCTGAGCGGGAACTGTACTTCCTCAGTGGTAGGGAGACGAGCAGGCCAGAGGTGGATGAACGCAGTGCCCTTATTTGGGTGTAGGGCCTGATCAGAGCCTGGAGGTACTGAGGTGCCGTTCCCCCTCACAGCTCCGTAGGCAAGCACCATGGTCTTGTAGCGGATGCGAGCTTCAACTGGAAGCCAGTGGAGAGAGCGGAGGAGCGGAGTGACGTGAGAGAACTTGGGAAGGTTGAACACTAGACGGGCTGCGGCGTTCTGGATGAGTTGTAGGGGTTTAATGGCACAGGCAGGGAGCCCAGCCAACAGCGAGTTGCAGTAATCCAGACGGGAGATGACAAGTGCCTGGATTAGGACCTGCACCGCTTCCTGTGTGAGGCAAGGTCGTACTCTGCGGATGTTGTAGAGCATGAACCTACAGAAACGGGCCACCGCCTTGATGTTAGTTGAGAACGACAGGTTGTTGTCCAGGATCACGCCAAGGTTCTTAGCACTCTGGGAGGAGGACACAATGGAGTTGTCAACCGTGATGGCGAGATCATGGAACGGGCAGTCCTTCCCCGGGAGGAAGAGCAGCTCCGTCTTGCCGAAGTTCAGCTTGAGATGGTGATC
Organism: Oncorhynchus gorbuscha; assembly: GCF_021184085.1. Classification (NCBI taxonomy): domain Eukaryota; kingdom Metazoa; phylum Chordata; class Actinopteri; order Salmoniformes; family Salmonidae; genus Oncorhynchus; species Oncorhynchus gorbuscha. Next base: position 80,456 of record NW_025744581.1, read on the forward strand.
CGTCATCCACACTGATATGTCTGCTAGACATGCAGAGATGCGATTCGCCACCTGGTCATCAGAAGGGGGAAAGGAGAAGATTAATTGTGTGTCGTCTGCATAGCAATGATAGGAGAGACCATGTGAGGTTATGACAGAGCCAAGTGACTTGGTGTATAGCGAGAATAGGAGAGGGCCTAGAACAGAGCCCTGGGGGACACCAGTGGTGAGAGCGCGTGGTGAGGAGACAGATTCTCGCCACGCCACCTGGTAGGAGCGACCTGTCAGGTAGGACGCAATCCAAGCGTGGGCCGCGCCAGAGATGCCCAACTCGGAGAGGGTGGAGAGGAGGATCTGATGGTTCACAGTATCGAAGGCAGCCGATAGGTCTAGAAGGATGAGAACAGAGGAGAGAGAGTTAGCTTTAGCGGTGCGGAGCGCCTCCGTGATACAGAGAAGAGCAGTCTCAGTTGAATGACTAGTCTTGAAACCTGACTGATTTGGATCAAGAAGGTCATTCTGAGAGAGATAGCGGGAGAGCTGACCAAGGACGGCACGTTCAAGAGTTTTGGAGAGAAAAGAAAGAAGGGATACTGGTCTGTAGTTGTTAACATCGGAGGGATCGAGTGTAGGTTTTTTCAGAAGGGGTGCAACTCTCGCTCTCTTGAAGACGGAAGGGACGTAGCCAGCGGTCAGGGATAAGTTGATGAGCGAGGTGAGGTAAGGGAGAAGGTCTCCGGAAATGGTCTGGAGAAGAGAGGAGGGGATAGGGTCGAGCGGGCAGGTTGTTGGGCGGCCGGCCGTCACAAGACGCGAGATTTCATCTGGAGAGAGAGGGGAGAAAGAGGTCAGAGCACAGGGTAGGGCAGTGTGAGCAGAACCAGCAGTGTCGTTTGACTTAGCAAACGAGGATCGGATGTCGTCGACCTTCTTTTCAAAATGGTTGACGAAGTCATCTGCAGAGAGGGAGGAGGGGGGGGGGTAGGGGGAGGAGGATTCAGGAGAGAGGAGAAGGTGGCAAAGAGCTTCCTAGGGTTAGAGGCAGATGCTTGAAATTTAGAGTGGTAGAAAGTGGTTTTAGCAGCAGAGACAGAGGAGGAAAATGTAGAGAGGAGGGAGCGAAAGGATGCCAGGTCCGCATAATATATGCCATTTAGCAGACGCTTTTATCCAAAGCGACTTACAGTCATGTGTGCATACATTCTACGTATGGGTGGTCCCGGGGATCGAACCCACTACCCTGGCGTTACAAGCGCCATGCTCTACCAACTGAGCTACAGAAGGACCACAGATGGGACGCCTGCGTGCCAGGTAGGACCAAGAGGTTAACGGGATCGATTTGACAACAGCCAGTGAAAGTGCAGGGCGCCAAATTCAAACAACAGAAATCTCATAATTAAAAGTCCTCAAACATACAAGTATTATACACTATTTTAAAGATAAACTTGTTGTTAATCCCACCAGTGTCCGTTTTTCAAAAGGCTTTACGACGAAAGCATACCATATGATTATGTTAGGTCAGCGCCAAGTCACAGAAAAACATAGCCATTTTTCCAGCCAAAGAGAAGAGTCACAAAATGCAGAAATAGAGATACAATTAATCACTAACCTTTGATGATCTTCATCAGATGACATTCATAGGACTTCATGTTACACAATACATGTATGTTTTGTTCGATAAAGTTCATATTTATATCCAATAATCTCAGTTTACATTGGCACATTATGTTCAGTAACGTTTTGCTTCCAAAATATCCGGTGATTTTGCAGAGAGCCACATCAATTTACAGAAATACTCATCATAAATGTTGATGAAAATACAAGTATTATGCATGGAATTAAAGATATACTTCTCCTTAATGTAACCACTCTGTCAGATTTCAAAAAAGCTTTACGGAAAAAGCACTTCATGTAATAATCTGAGTACAGCGCTCAGGCACCAAAACAAGCCATACAGATGCCCACCATGTTGTGGAGTCAACAAAAGTCAGAAATAGCATTATTGTAAGGGATTTCCTCCTATTCATCTGAAGAGGAGAGGCAAAAAGGATCAGAGGACCAATATGCGGCGTGGTAAGTGTCCATGGTTCTTTTAATACGTAAATGTACACATGAATGACTTAAATGTAAATGTAAATGTAACAACTGAATACAAAAACAAGAAACGTGAAAACCCCAAACAGTCCTATCTGGTGCAAACACAGAGACAGGAACAATCACCCACAAACACACGGTGAAACCCAGGCTACCTAAGTATGATTCTCAATCAGAGACAACTAATGACACCTGCCTCAGATTGAGAACCATACTAGGCCGAAACATAGAAATACCCAAATCATAGAAAAACAAACGTAGGCTGCCCACCCCAACTCACGCCCTGACCATACTAAATAATGACAAAACAAAGGAAATAAAGGTCAGAACGTGACAATTATAAATATTCACTTACCTTTGATGATCTTCATTGGAATGCACTCCCAGGAATCCCACTTCCACAATAAATGTTTGTTTTGTTCGATAAGTCCATCATTTATGTCCAAATACCTCCTTTTTGTTTGCGCGTTTAGTTCACAAATCCAAATTCACAAGGCGCAGACACTTAGTTCAGATGACAGTTCCATTACAGTTCGTAGAAACATGTCAAACGATGTATAGAATCAATCTCTAGGATGTTTTTATCATAAATCTTCAATAATATTCCAACCGGACAAATCCTTTGTCTTTAGAAATAAAAAGGAACAGGGTTCGTGCGCACGGCCTCTCGCGAGACTTAGCTCATGACACTCTGACAGACCCCGGACTCAAACAGCTCTTATTTGCTCCCCCTTCACAGTAGAAGCCTAAAACAAGGTTCTGAAGACTGTTGACATATTGTGGAAGCCTTAGGAAGTGCAATCGGACCAAATGTCACACTGTATATTGGAGTGTTTTCAGAGTGTTTTCTATCCGAATCTACTAACAATATGCTTATCTTAGTTTCTGGGCCTGAGTAGCAGGCAGTTTACCCTGGGAACCTTATTCATCCAAGCTACTCAATACTGCCTCCCAGCCATAAGAAGTTTTAACAAATCAAACTATATTTTATATTTGAGATTCTTCAAAGTAGCCACCCTTTGCCTTGATGAAAACGTTGCACACTTTTGGTATTCTCTCAACAAGCTTCACCTGGAATGCTTTACCAACAGTCTTGAAGGAGTTCTCACATATGCTGAGCACTTGTTGGCTGCTTATCCCAACTTTTCCCAAACCATCTCCATTGGGTTGAGGTCGGGTGATAGTGGAGGCCAGGTCATCTGATGCAGCACTGCATCCCTCTCCTCCTTGGTCAAATAGCCCTTACACAGCCTGGAGGTGTGTTGAGTCATTGTCCTGTTGAAAAACAAATGATAGTCCCACTTGAATTCTAAATAAATCACTGCCTGCGTCAGCAGCACACCATCACACCTCCTCCTCCATGCTTCATGGTGGGAACCGCACATGCGGAGATCATCTGTTCACCTATTCTGCGTCTCACAAAGACAAAGTGGTTGGAACCAAAAATGTCTAACTTTGACTCATCAGATCAAAGGACAGATTTCCTCCCGTCTAATGTCCATTGCTCGTGATTCTGGGCTCAAGCAAATCCCTTCTTCTTATTGGTGTAATTTAGTAGCGGGTTCTTTGCAACAATTCGACCACAAAGGCCTGATTCATGCAGTCTCCTCTGAACAGTTGATGTTGAAATGTGTTTGTTACTTGAACATTATGAAGCATTTATTTGGGCTGCAATTTCTGAGGCTGGTAATGAACTTATCCTCTGCAGGTCCACATGAGAGGTAGTTTCATCATGGTTTTTGTGACTGCATGATGGACTGTAGTTTATCTTTACTTATTTGAGCTATTGTTGCCATAGTATGGACTTTTACCAAATAGGGATATCTTCTGTATACCACCCCTACCTTGTCACAACACACCTGATTTGCTCAAATGCATTAAGAAGGAAAGAAATTCCCCAGATTAACTTTCCAGAAGGTACACTTGTTAACCTCTCTTCGCACGGAACCAGGTAGTGGCTGAAATTCCACAACATACGGTGATTGCTACATAAATAATCATATTAAACATTAGTGAAAATACAAGTGTCTCACATGTATCGAAAGCCTAGAATCTTGCTAATCCAACTGCGTTGTCAGATGTAAAAAATAATTTACTGCGAAAGAATACGATGCGATTATCTGAGGACAGAGCCCCATAGAAAAAAACTATTTCAACCAGCACAGACGTAACATAATCACAAACTGCATTAAAATAAATTGTTTACCTTTGACGATCTTCGTCTGTTTGCAATCCCAATGCTCATTGTTACACAATGAATGATCTTTTGTTTGATAAAATCCATTTTTATAGCCTAACACGAAACACTTTGTAAACCGCTTGTGTCGTGAATTCCGTCTCATTCCATTTTCGACGACACATTCGAGGGTAAATACACACACAAAACGTGACTTTTCCAGTCATGTTTGGTTTCATTGCAATCAACTGGTTTGTTTGTAACACAACCAAACCTGATGGACCATTTCGCTGGACGAAACCGATTTGAAGACAACAAGTAATGACATCACTGTGCGCCAATGATATGACCACTGTTTCGTTGATTAACTGTATTTTAACCCAATGACCACGTCTTGAATTCTAGCTGGGTAGATAGCCAATGAGCTGAGGTAAACAGCAATATGCAATGGTTATGTGCTGGAAGACCACCCCATGTAGTAGACCCATGTAGTAAACTCCTGCGTGAAGAGAGGAGTTTTATAGTGGAAGGAGCTACGCATATTACGCAGTGCATTGTTTGGTAAACACGCGGATTCAGCTGTTTATATATCAATCAGTATGGCGACTAAGCCAGGGAAAGCTAAATCGAAGTCTCGATATACAGGTGTACACACAATTTTAGAAAGTAATGATCGGAAAAGTGAGACAGAGATTGTTGTAGGACGATTCATTTAGCGATTCCCAAGTGGAGGAATATTTTTTGAACAGAGAGGACATGTTTTGGACTGGAAAATTTTTCTCTGCCCCACCCCAACCCAAATGTTGGGGTGGGGCAGACCCTATTTGTGGCTGTTGAGGGGAGGGCAGGCCCACAACAATGGCCAAAGTGAAATGGAGACAGTAGATACAGCTGGTCTGTTGTAATATAAAAGAGACAGTAGATCTAGCAGGTCTATAATAATATATTCAACCTGATGTTCCCTGTACTGTATATATATCTGTTTATTATACCTGTTGATAGTCACTTTACAGCAGAAAGAGACTGCTATGGCACCTGGCATCAGCAGCACAATATTGGGTAGAGCTTTGGCAAAGTGGGTGGGGTTATATCCTTCCTGTTTGGCCCTGTTCAGGGGTCTCATCGGATGGGTCCACAGTATCTCCTGACCCCTCCTGTCTCAGCCTCCAGTATTTATGCTGCAGTAGTTTATGTGTCGGGGGCTAGGGTCAGTTTGTACTTCTTCTGTCTTATCCGGTGTCCTGTGTGAATTTAAGTATGCTCTCTATAATTCTCTCTTTCTCTCTCTCGGAGGACCTGAGCCCTAGGGCCATGCGTCAGGACTACCTGGCATGATGACTCCTTGCTGTCCCCAGTCCACCTGGCCTTGCTGCTGTTCCAGTTTCAACTGTTCTGCCTGCGGCTATGGAACCCTAAACTGTTCATATTTACTCTAGAGGTGATGTCCTGTTGCATCCTCTACAACTACTGTGATTATTATTATTTGACCCTGCTGGTCATCTATAAACGTTTGAAAATCTCGGCCATGTTATGTTATAATCTCCACCCGGCAAAGCCAGAAGAGGACTGGCCACGCCTCATAGCCAGGTTCCTCTCTAGGTTTCTTCCTAGGTTTTAGTCTTTCTAGGGAGTTTTTCCTAGCCACTGTGCTTCTACACCTGCATTGCTTGCTGTTTGGGGTTTTAGGCTGGGTTTCTGTACAGCACTTTGAGATATTAGCTGATGTTCGAAGGGCTATATAAATACATTTGATTTGATAGAGGACTGAGGATCTTCCAAATATTTAAAGTGTGTAAATAGTTACCCATGTTATTTTGTAAATGTATATATTTTTTTCTTCATATTTTCTTCCCCATATTTTTTTCTCAATTTTTTGGGGTGTGTGTTAGAATACCATTTTGGCATTTTGTACATAGTTATTTGTTTCAAAATGTATACCTTCACCAATTTGGCCACTTGGGTACATTTGGGCTACTTGTGTGGGACACCTGGGTGACTTCATGATAAATGTCATGTAGCACACTCATTTTGAAAGTTATCATTCTGAAACTTTGCACAAGTACTGTTGCCCTCTTATATGTTTCAATGGAATTGTCACCATAATCCTATCTGAATGTTTGTTTTATCTTGTTAATTTTTTTTCAGGAATCATACAGATTCTGTTGAAGGGATTGAATAAGATTTCTGAGTTGTAAGAACTTAAAGAAATCAGCCATTAATATTTGAAGTGGTGAATATTTTTGAGATCTTATGTATTAAATGTATTACCCCTCCATGCACAAGGATAGTCTGCTATCCATTTTTTTTGTGAATGCAGTTGTGCAGTAATACAGTAATATGAAGTAATACATCTTCATATGAAGTAGCCAGTAATACATCTTCCAGTAATACATCTTCATATGAAGTAGCCCAAGACCCAGGCAGGTCAGCCAGGTTACCCATGAGAAAAGTCAGTATTCGACATCCATCCATGTCTGAGTACGACGGGAGACGACGTGGAAACCGTCCACTACGGGCAACAGTGAGCATTGTTACCTTCAAGTAGGTTTCGGTTTTGCTAGGGTGTTGTGGACAGGGATTGGTGGATGGGCGTAAGCATTGGCCTCGAGTTTGAAAGGTTGAATGTCCGAATCCAGCGATAGAAAGATGTTTTGAAATTATTGTTTTAAGCCTATCCTAACCCTTACTTTAACCATGAAGAGTTCATTCCTAACTTTAAGAATACTAGATGCTTTTACAATAGCTCAATCCAGGAAATAAAGGCTGGATCAAAACCAAATATTCCCATTCCATCCAATCGACTGCTTTTTAAAAATGTATGCCTCTTTTGGAGAATTCAAGTTCTTGGTATGATTAGGGCTGTGGCGGTCACAAAATTTTGTCAGCAGGTGATTGTCAAGCAAATAACTGTCGGTCTCACGGTAATTGACCTTTACTTAACATAAACACATTTAACATCTCCTGGCTTCCACACGCAAGCCACTAATGCAGACCTTTGGAACATCTACATGTTAAAGAGTCTAATAAATCCATTTAATATAGCCTACACCTTCACATTAAATGTATTATTTATTTTAGATAGGTCTAAAGAAGCATGATATGAAGAAAATGTAGTCCATTTCAGAAGAACAGAATAGCATACTCTGAATTGTACTTATGTTATGTCCTAATCTGGCTTTGCCAAATTGCTGTGGGCTACACTAGTTCATATAACAGACAAGATTTGCTTAGAAATACGTGGCATTATTTGATAGTATGAACACAATTGAACACAATTGAACAAAGCTGAATAAAATAGAAAGGATATTTTCTCCAAACGATTTGAGGGAGTCCGCGGCTATTCTTTGTTGAGCAGTTAACAAAAAAATATGTACTCCTATATGCTTAATTTAGAGTTATTAATGTTACTTTCTTTTTCCACAACCATTGGTCTATATGTTTAGATTTTTGCTATATTGTAAGGCTGCATGACGTGACTCTAATGATGATTTGAAAAAAAGTTGCTTGAAAGCTCTGCTTTGTTTTTTTGCGCAGGCCGTACACACTACATCAGTCACTCATGCACAATTTGACAAGCACATGATAATGCCTAGAATTCCACGGCGGCATCCCCTTTGTGTGGCCGTAATGCCCCCTAAAACAATCCATGCCTTTTGCGGCCAGTGGTCGTTGGGTCCTTCACCCTGAGTGCTGCGTGCTCCTAATCACCTCTCACTCACATGACTCTCCTTCACCTGAACAGGTCTTTCTCACAGGCTACAAGTGAAGACAGATACATCGGGGATGCAACTGCGTATGTCCTTATCCAATTCCGACGTGCATAGTGTACTGGTGCACAGCTAAGAGTGTGACCTTACTGTCCATTCATTTTATGCAGGTTATTGGTCAGTGACTCTGTCTCTGTGCAATACAAAGAAAATGTATACCGTACCGGTCAAAAGTTTGGACACACCTGCTCATTCCAGGGTTTTTCTTTATTTTTTACTATGTTAAGAAATGTAGAATAATCAAAACTATGAAGAATCAAAACTATGAAATAACACAAATAAAGTTTGTTTTGATTTGATGTGGAATCATGTAGTAACCAAAAATTGTTAAACAAATCAAAATGTATTTTATATTTGACATTCTTCAAAGTAGCCACTCTCAACCAGCTTCATGGGCTAGTCACCTGGAATGCATTTCAATTAACTGGTGTGCCTTGTATACAGAAGATAGCCCTATTTGGTAAAATACCAAGTCCATATTATGGCAAGAACAGCTACAGTGCCATGCAAAGTATTCATCCCCCTTGGCGTTTTTCCTATTTTGTTGCATTACAACCTGTAATTTAAATGGATTTTTACTTGGATGTCATGTAATGGACATAAACAAAATAGTCAAATTGTTGAAGTGAAATGAAAAAAAAATACTAGTTAAAAAAAAGAAGAAAGAAAGTAAAACGGAAAAGTGGTGCGTGCATATGTATTCACCCCCTTTGCTATGAAGTTCCTAAATAAGATCTGGTGCAACCAATTACCTTCAGAAGTCACATAATTAGTTAAATGAATTCCACCTGTGTGCAGTCTAAGTGCCGCATGATCTGTCATATGATCTCAGTATATATACACCTGTTCTGAAAGGCCCCAGAGTCTGCAACACCACTAAACAAGGGGCACCACCAAGCAAGCGGAACCATGAAGACCAAGGAGCTCTCCAAACAGGTCAGGGACAAAGTTGTGGAGAAGTACAGATCAGGGTTGTGTTATAAAAAAATATCTGAAACTTTGAATATCCCATGGCACCACAACAAACCTGCCAAGAGAGGGCCGCCCACCAATACTCATGGACCAGGCAAGGAGGGCGTTAATCAGAGAGGCAACAAAGAGACCAAAGATAACCTTGAAGGAGCTGCAAAGCTCCACAGCGAAGATTGGAGTATCTGTAAATAGGACCACTTTAAGCCATACACTCCACAGAGCTTGGAATACAGAAGAGTGGCCAGAAAAAAAGCCATTGCTTAAAGAAAAAAATAAGCAAACACGTTTGGTCTTCGCACAAAGTCATGTGGGAGACTTCCCAAACATATGGAAGAAGGTAAAGCATGGGGGTGGCAGCATCATGCTGTGGGGAGGTTTTTCATCGGCAGGGACTGGGAAACTGGTCAGAATTGAAGGAATGATGGATGGCACTAAATACAGGGAAATTCTTGAAGGAAACCTGTTTCAGTCTTACAGAGATTTGAGACTGGGATGGAGGTTCACCTTCCAGCAGGACAATGACCATAAGCATACTGCTAAAGTAACACTCGAGTGGTTTAAGGGGAAACATTTAAATGTCTTGAAATGGCCTAATCAAAGCCAGACCTCAATCCAATTGAGAATCTGTGGTATGACTTAAAGATTACTGCGGAACCCATCCAACTTGAAGGAGCTGGAGCAGTTTGGCCTGGAAGAATGGGCAAAAATCCCAGTGGCTAGATGTGCCAAGCATATAGAGACATAACCCAAGAGACGTGCAGCTGTAATTCCTGCAAAAGGTGGCTCTACTAACTATTGACTTTGGGGGGGGTGAATAGTTATGCACGCTCAAGTTTTCTGTATTTTTGTCTAATTTCTTGTTTGTTTCACAATAAAAAATATTTTGCATCTTCAAAGGGTAAATCATGCATGTGGTGTAAATCAAATGATACAACCCCCTCCAAAATCAATTTTAATTCCAGGTAATAAGGCAACAAAATAGGAAAATTCCAAGGGGGTGAATACTTTCTCAAGCCAATGTAAAATAAGCTAAGAGAAAGGACAATCCAACATTACCTTAAGACATGATGGTCAGTCTGTACGGAAAATTTCAAGTCGCAAAAACCATCAAGCGCTAAGATGAAACTGTCTCTTATAAGGACCGCCACAGGAAAAGAAGACCAGAGTTGCCTCTGATGGAGAGTGTAAGTTTATTAGAGTTAATTATCTGCTTGCAGGCAAAATTACAGCCCAAATAAATGATTCACTGTCACGACTTCCCCCGAAGTCGGTCCCTCTCCTTGTTCGGGCGACGTTCGGTGGTCGACGTCACCGGCCTTCTAGCCATCGCCGATCCACTTTTCACTTTCCATTGGTTTTGTCTTTGTTTTACACACCTGGTTTCAATTCCCCAATTACATGTTCATTATTTAACCCTCTGTTTTGCCCATGGTTCTTGTGTGTTTGTTTGTTGTATTTATGGTCCGTATTGTGGCCTCGGTATGATCGACTTGTATTTGAAAGTCTTGAGTAAATTTACATGTATTACTCATCTCTGTTGTCCTGCCCCTGACTCCTCTGCACCAGCTACACCCAGACCTATTACATTCACAGAGTTCAAGTAACAGACCCATCTCAACATCAACTGTTCAGAGGAGACTGCGTGTATCAGGCTTTCATTGTCGAACTGCAGCAAGAACAACACTACTAAAGGACACCAATAAGAGACTTGCTTGGGAGAGAAACATGAGCAATGGACATTAGACAGGTGAGATTTTTGCTTCCAACTGCTGTGTCTTTGTGAGAAGCGGAGTAGCTGAACGGATGATCTCCGCATGTGTCGTTCCCACCATGAAGCATGGAGGGGGAGGTGTGATGGTGTGGGGATGCTTTTCTGGTGACACGGTCAGTGATTTATTTAGAATACAAGGCACACTCAACCAGCATGGCTACCACATCATTCTGCAGAGATACGAAATCCCATCTAGTTTGCGCTTAGTGCGACTATTACTTGTTTTTCAACAGGACAATGAACCAAAACGTGTAAGGAATATTTGACCAAGGAGAGTGATGGAGTGGTGCATCAGATGACCTGGCCTCCACAATCATCCGACCTCAACCCAATTGAGATGGTTTGGGATGAGTTGGACCGCGGAGTGAAGGAAAAGCAGCCAATAAGGGCCCAGCATATGTGGGAACTTCTTCAAGACTTTTGGAAAAGCATTTGAGGTTAAGCTGGTTGAGAGAATGCCAAAAGTGTGCAAAGCTGTCATTAAGTCAAAGGGTGTCTATTGATGACTTCACTATTATTCTACAATGTAGAAAATTGTAAAAATAAAGGAAAACTTTTGACTGGTACTGTATATGTGATTTCATTCAAACATTATTTATTTAAATTACTATTTGGGCGGCAGGGTAGCCTAGTGGTCAGAGCATTGGACTACTAACTGAAAGGTTGCAAGTTCAAATCCCAGAGCTGACAAGGTACAAAATATGTCGTTCTGCCCCTGAACAGGCAGTTAACCCACTGTTCCTAGGCCTTCATTGAAAATAAGAATTTGTTCTTAGCTGACTTGCCTAGTAAAATTTAAAAATGTAAATTATTATTTGTGTTTTATTAATTGAGTCAGTATGTGTGATCTCCGGAATGAGTGTCAGTACTATGTGTCCAAGCTATGTGGAGTTAACTAGTACAATTAGTGTTTGTGAAATAAATTATTATTATTATTAAGCTCTACGGGATCAGTGCCCCCCTTCCGCAGGACGGTTGAGCTAACGTAGGCTAATGTGATTAGCATGAGGTTTTTTAAGTAACTAAAATAATTCATTGGACATAGACATATCTGATATGGGCAGAAAGCTTAAATTATTGTTAATCTAACTGCACTGTCCAATTTACAGTAGTTATTACAGTGAAATAATACCATGCTATTGTTTGAGGAGAGTGCACAATTATGAACTTGAAAATAGATTAATAAACCAATTAGGTACATTTGGGTAGTCTTGATACAACATTTTAAACAGATATGCAATGGTTCATTGGATCAGTATAAAACTTTGCACATCACTTCTGCCATT
>NW_025744581.1:97500-170696 GCF_021184085.1 Oncorhynchus gorbuscha
ATGATAGATTGAGACAACATGCTGGATGGAGAAAACATGCTACATTGAGACAACATGATAGATGGAGACAACATGCTACATGGAGAAAACATGCTAGATGGAGACAACATGCTAGATACATACACAAACACGCACGGTTCTTTCATGCTGTCCCTGGGAGGGGTGCGTCACTTGAGTGGGTTGAGTCACTGATGTGATCTTCCTGTCTGGGTTGGCGCCCCCCCCCTCGGGTTGTGCCGTGGCGGAGATCTTTGTGGGCTATACTCTGCCTTGTCTCAGGGTTGTAAGTTGGTGGTTGAAGATATCCCTCTAGTGGTGTGGGGGCTGTGCTTTGGCAAAGTGGGTGGGGTTATATCCTTCCTGTTTGGCCCTGTCTGGGGGTATCATCGGATGGGGCCACAATGTCTCCTGACCCCTCCTGTCTCAGCCTCCAGTATTTATGCTGCAGTAGTTTATGTGTCGGGGGGCTAGGGTTCGTTTGTTATATCTGGAGTACTTATCCCGTCCTATCCGGTGTCCTGTGTGAATTTAAGTATACTCTCTCTAATTCTCTCTTTCTCTCTTTCTTTCTCTCTCTCGGAGGACCTGAGCCTTAGGACCATGCCTCAGGACTACCTGGCATGATGACACCATGCTGACCCCAGTCCACCTGGCCATGCTGCTGCTCCAGTTTCAACTGTTCTGCCTGTGATTATTATTATTTGACCATGCTGGTTATTTTTGAACATTTGAACATCTTGGCCATGTTCTGCTATAATCTCCACCCGGCACAGCCAGAAGAGGACTGGCCACCCCACATAGCCTGGTTCCTCTCTAGGCTTCTTCCTAGGTTTTGGCCTTTCTAGGGAGTTTTTCCTAGCCACCGTGCTTCTACACCTGCATTGCTTGCTGTTTGGGGTTTTAGGCTAGGTTTCTGTACAGCAGATATCAGCTGATGTACGAAGGGCTATATAAATACATTTGATTTGATTTGATTTGACACACTGTTCTCTGCACACAAACCTCAGCTCTCTCTACACACACACCGCAAAGTCATATAACACCATCATTAACAATATGACAACAAACTCTCATTTTCATCTGGTCTATAAAACATGCTCTGAGTGAAAACCTTAATGGTCCATCATTATGTTGACCCCCCCACACATCACGTCCCTCTGCTTCTCTGAGACATACACACCCACACGCACACTCATAAACGCAATACAAACGCACAAACACACACAGTCTTTGATAACTGACTTGCATGAATGCACGCACGCACATACATACACATATGCACAAACACACACACACTGTTCTCTGCACACAAACCTCAGCTCTCTCTCTCTCTCGCTCTCTCTCTCTACGCACACACACACTGGATGGTCATATAACACCGTCATTATCAATGCGATGACAAACTCTCATTTTCATCTGTTCTATAAAAACATGCTCTGAGTGAAAACCTTAATGGACCATCATTATGTTAACCCCCATACACACATCACATCCCCCTGCTTCCCTGAGACACACACACGCATACATACACACACATGCACGCATACACACACACCCTCCAGTCTGAGCCATGAGTGTTTCTGTACACATGTTCCTGACTGGTTGGAGAGTGATTAATTTTAACTGCTACTGAACCGTCTGCCCTCTGCTGCTAAAAGAGCAATCAGCTCTGACCAACTAAAGTGCTGACATATTGTACCAGTCAAAAGTTTGTACGCACCTACTCATTAAAGGGTTTTTCTTTATTTGTACTATTTTCTACATTGTAGAATAATAATGAAGACATCAAAACTATGAAATAACACATGGAATCATGTAGTGACCAAAAGTGTTAAACAAATCAAAATCTATTTTATATTTGAGATTCTTCAAGGTAGCCAACCTTTGCACACTCTTGGCATTCTCTCAACCAGCTTCATTAGGTGGACCTGGAATGAAAAGTGTGTCCAAACTTCTGACTGGTACTGTATACACACACATGTACATTCACACAGTTACACACACACACGTACACACACACACACACACATACATTTGTGTCATTGTTTTGGCATAACAGTGTTTCATTAGTACTGTAGACTTTTTTCTTTCTGACGGATGGTGTGGAACAGGCATGTGTGCGATTTGTCCTCTCCTCCCTAAAGGGGTTCAACACACAATATCACATTAGCTGAACTAGCCTGGTCACCAAGGACATGTACTGTAGGCTGTGCTGTGTCACTGCTTTGCCTTTATTTAATCTTAACACCAACTAAGTAAGCATGATTGTGGTGCCATGCTGTATCATAACACAGGTTGAGCTCAAAGCACAGGAGGCTGCTGAGAGGAGGACGGCTCATAATAATGGCTGGAATGATTGGAATGGAATGGTAACAAACACATGAAAACCTTGTGTTTGATCTGTTCGATACCATTCCATATATTCCGTTCCATCCATTACTATAAGCCCATCCTCCCCAATGAAATTGCCGCCGGCCACCTGTGATCTACGGTCTAATCATATACTTTATATTCTGATAGCTATAGTCATCAGGCACCTTGACTGGTTTGATTTGAGGACACACTCCCCTGGATAGAGTGTGTACGTAAGTGTTTGTGTCTGTGTCTGTGCTTGTGTGTGTGTGTGTGTGTGTGTGTGTGTGTGTGTGTGTGTGTGTGTGTGTGTGTGTGTGTGTGTGTGTGTGTGTGTGTGTGTGTGTGTGTGTGTGTGTGTGTGTGTGTGTGTGTGTGTGTGTGTGTGTGTGTGTGTGTGTGTGTGTGTGTGTGTGTGTGTGTGTGTGTGTGTGTGTGTGTGTGTGTGAATATGTGCATACGTAGTTTCCCAGTGTGTGTTTAGCTTAGCCCTTGGGTCGTTCCATTAATTAGGTGCCTTTTGAGTGGTGTACCTTGGTGATGAAAAAAATCTAGTTTTATTTCAGCAAACTGTTATATTCTGTCATAAATAGCACGTTCAAATGAATCAAAAAAACGTTTTCCCATCTCAAGAGGTCAAATAAAAAATACTATAGTAAGTGCCTATTAAATTAAGTGCCAAATAAAGTAACAGGGTTGACTGTAACAGGGTTGACTGTAACAGGGTTGAGGGTTGACTTCATCTTAATCTTCATCAGCCATGAATCCACTTGTGACTTGGGAAATTAAGCTTATTGTGTACTTATTGTATTTTCTAGCCTGTCTATCTATTGGTAACGGTGTTGCTGATTATGCTCTATTATTTTCTACCACAAAACACATGAAAATGTCCAAAAAGAGTAGAACAAGCTCACCTGCTTTTAAGTTCAGTTCACGTAACAGGTTCAGTTCACGTAACAGGTTGCCTTAAAATGAGGGACAGATAGGTCACTAATAACACTAAATAAATAATACTCTTTAGAAATGACTTCGTCAAATCAACATAATCACTAGGGCTATACAATGATAGTGAAATGTTGGATAGTGAAATGTTGGAGTTAGTGGGTTAAATTGAATTGTCCATGTGATCTATATTAAATCTATGATCTATGATCTATATTAAAGGGCACTTCAATTAATATAACAGGCTTATTGAAATGTTTGCAATATTTGTGCACAATCTCTACCTGACCCACCACTATCCCAGGGTCCATCTGGGTCACATTCAAGCAGACATACAAACTACAGGATATTGGTGGTACCTTAATTGGGGAGGACGGGCTTGTCGTAATGGCTTGTCGTAATGGTTTCCATATGTTTTATGTCATTCCATCCAGCTATTGTTATGAGACTCTACTGATACAAACACACACATGCTGGTCGGTAAAGGAGTAAAGCTTGAAACCTTAGTCCAAGGTTGGTCCATTGTGTGTCTGCATGATGCAGTAGCACCAGGAATAGACTCCTTTGATGCTGCATATTTTAAAGGTCAGATCCTGCCTGCCTGCTGTCTGTGTTCACACTCTAGTGCGCTGAGGTGTATGTTTGTGAGAGAGAGAGAGAAAGAGAGAGAGAGAGAGTAAAACAGAAGAGACAATCTCTATGTTACCCTTTAATAAGACTGCGGCTCGTAAGTGTAACGTGTTTACAAATCTTTTAAAGTAGTATTCAGTTAAACATAAAAATCCATATTTCCTTTTTGCTTCTAGTCCTGTGCACAACCACACACAGTCAAACTCAATGCTGTGTTAAAGTGGCAAGACCAGAAAGTATTAAGGGATACATGTAGAGTATTTTAAATCATTTAAAATATATATGTAATGGTAAATCCCTACATGTAATGTAACAATATTTATATCATTAGAACGGTATCTATATAAATAGAACGGTACATATCTATATAAATAGAACAGTACGTATCTATATAAATAGAACGGTACGTATCTATAGAAATAGAACAGTACGTATCTATATAAATAGAACAGTACGTATCTATATAAATAGAACAGTACGTATCCATATAAACAGTACAGTACGTATCTATATAAATAGAACAGTACGTATCTATATAAATAGAACAGTACGTATCTATATAAATAGAACAGTATGTATCTATATAAATCGAAAGGTACATATCTATATAAATAGAACAGTACGTATCTATAAATAGAACAGTACGTATCCATATAAACAGTACAGTACGTATCTATATAAATAGAACAGTATCTATATAAATACGTATCTATATAAATAGAACAGTACGTATCTAATAAATAGAATAGTAGTACATATCTATATAAATAGAACAGTACGTATCTATATAAATAGAACAGTACGTATCTATATAAATAGAACAGTACGTATCTATATAAATAGATCTACAGTACGTATCTATATAAATAGAACAGTATCTATATAAATAGAACGTACGTATCTATATAAATAGAACAGTACGTATCTATATAAATAGAACAGTACGTATCTATATAAATAGAAAGGTACGTATCTATATAAATAGAACAGTACGTATCTATATAAATAGAAAGGTACGTATCTATATAAATAGAACGGTACGTATCTATATAAATAGAAAGGTACATATCTATATAAATAGAACGGTACATATCTATATAAATAGAACAGTACGTATCTATATAAACAGAACCGTATGTATCTATATAAACAGAACGGTATGTATCTATATAAACAGAATTGTATGTATCTATACAAACAGAATTGTATCTATATAAACAGAACGGTATGTATCTATATAAACAGAATCTATATAAACAGAACGGTATGTATCTATATAAACAGAATGGTATGTATCTATACAAACAGAATGGTATGTATCTATATATAAACAGAATGGTATGTATCTATATAAATGTATCTATATAAACAGAACGGTATGTATCTATATAAACAGAATAGGTATGTATCTATATAAACAGAATGGTATGTATCTATATAAACAGAATTGTATCTATATAAACAGAACGGTATGTATCTATATAAACAGAATGGTATGTATCTATATAAATAGAATATGTATCTATATAAACAGAACGGTATGTATCTATATATAAACAGTATCTATATAAATAGTATCTATATAAACAGAACCGTATGTATCTATATAAACAGAACTGTATCTATATAAACAGAATGGTATGTATCTATATAAACAGAATTGTATCTATATAAACAGAACGGTATGTATCTATATAAACAGAACGGTATGTATCTATATAAACAGAATGGTATGTATCTATATAAACAGAGAACCGTATGTATCTATATAAACAGAATGGTATGTATCTATATAAACAGAACCGTATGTATCTATATAAACAGAATGGTATGTATCTATATAAACAGAACCGTATGTATCTATATAAACAGAATGGTATGTATCTATGTAAACAGAACCGTTGTATCTATATAAACAGAACGGTATGTATCTATATAAACAGAACGTATCTATATAAATAGAACAGTACGTATCTATATAAATAGTATGTATCTATATAAACAGAATGTATATGTATCTATATAAACAGAACTGTATCGTATCTATATAAACAGAACGGTATGTATCTATATAAACAGAACTGTATCTATATAAACAGAATGGTATGTATCTATACAAACAGAATTGTATCTATATAAACAGAACGGTATGTATCTATATAAACAGAACTGTATCTATACAAACAGAATGGTATGTATCTATCTATATAAACAAACCGTAGTATCTATATAAACAGAACGGTATGTATCTATATAAACAGAACCGTATGTATCTATATAAACAGAATGGTATGTATCTATATAAACAGACCGTATGTATCTATATAAACAGAATGGTATGTATCTATATAAACAGAACCGTATGTATCTATATAAACAGAATGGTATGTATCTATATAAACAGAATTGTATCTATATAAACAGAACGGTATGTATCTATATAAACAGAACTGTATCTATACAAACAGAATGGTATGTATCTATATAAACAGAATGGTATGTATCTATATAAACAGAACCGTATGTATCTATATAAACAGAATGGTATGTATCTATACAAATGTATATCTATATAAACAGAACAGAACCGTATGTATCTATATAAACAGAACGTATGTATGTATCTATATAAACAGAACTGTATCTATATAAACAGAACCGTATGTATCTATATAAACAGAATGTATGTATCTATATATGTATCTATATAAACAGAATGTATGTATCTATATAAACAGAACGTATGTATCTAGAATATAAACAGAACCGTATGTATCTATATAAACAGGTATGTATCTATATAAACATACAAACAGAATGGTATGTATCTATATAAACAGAACTGTATCTATATAAACAGAACCGTATGTATCTATATAAACAGAACTGTATGTATCTATATAAACAGAACCGTATGTATCTATATAAACAGAACTGTACAAACAGAATGTATCTATATAAACAGAACAGAACCGTATGTATGTATCTATACAAAGAAGATGTATCTATATAAACAGATCTATGTATCTATATAAACAGAACGTATGTATCTATAAACAAACAGAACTGTATCTATATATACTGTATCTATATAAACAGAACCGTATGTATCTATATAAACAGAATGTATGTATCTATATAAACAGAACCGTATGTATCTATATAAACAGAACGGTATGTATGTATCTATACAAACAGAACTGTATGTATCTATATAAACAGAACTGTATGTATCTATACAAACAGAACTGTATGTATCTATATAAACAGAACCGTATGTATCTATATAAACAGAACTGTATGTATCTATATAAACAGAATAAACAGAATGTATCTATATATCTATATAAACAGAACT
This sequence comes from Oncorhynchus gorbuscha, assembly GCF_021184085.1. Lineage (NCBI taxonomy): Eukaryota > Metazoa > Chordata > Actinopteri > Salmoniformes > Salmonidae > Oncorhynchus > Oncorhynchus gorbuscha. Next base: position 104,783 of record NW_025744581.1, read on the forward strand.
GTATCTATATAAACAGTATGTATCTATATAAACAGAATGGTATGTATCGGTATACGGTATGTATAAACAGAACCGTATGTATCTATACAAACAGAATGATATATAAACAGAAAGGTATGTATCTATATAAACAGAATGGTATGTATCTATATACGGTATATAAATAGAACAGTATCTATATAAATAGCGTAATGTATCTACTATATATAAACAGAAGGTATGTATCTATATAAATAGAATGGTATGTATCTACGGTTTATAAATAGAAAGGTATGTATCTACGGTACATACACAGAACGGTATGTATCTACATTTAACATTTACATTTAAGTCATTTAGCAGACGCTCTTATCTACTGTATATAGATAGAACGGTATGTATCTACGGTTTATAAACAGAATGGTATGTATGTACGGTATATAAATAGAACGGTATCTACGGTATATAAATAGAACGGTATGTATCTACGGTATATAAATAGAACGGTATGTATCTACGGTATATAAACAGAGTGGTATGTATCTACGGTATATAAATAGAACGGTATCTACGGTATATAAATAGAACGGTATGTATCTACGGTATATAAACAGAGTGGTATGTATGTACGGTATATAAATAGAAAGGTATGTATCTACGGTATATAAATAGAACGGTATGTATCTACGGTATATAAATAGAACGGTATGTATCTACGGTATATAAATAGAACGGTATGTATCTACGGTATATAAATAGAACGGTATGTATCTACGGTATATAAATAGAACGGTATGTATCTACGGTATATAAATAGAACGGTATGTATCTACGGTATATAAACAGAACGGTATCTATATAAATAGAACAGTATGTATCTATATGAATGAAACAGTATTTATCTATATAAATAGAATACGTCTTTAAGTTGCTCTGGATAAGAGTGTCTGCTAAATTACTAAATTGTAAATATATAGCAGCAACACACTGTTCCGTATTTTAAAAAGCATTAAAAAGGGAAATAATATATTGCCTAATAGGGCTTGGTTCAATACGTGTGGCTGAAGTTCAGCGCTATAGCGGGATTGTAATTTAAAGGCAAAGTTCCCACGTTCGCTGAGACCGCATTCATGGGAAACGCTGCATGTGTAATCTCAATCGGAAATGACCTTCAAATTTCAATGTCATTATATAACGCCTAACTTCGGCAATACAGATTGAATCAAGCCCTAAATATTTTTTCAAAAGAGGAAATATATTTTACGATCGTGTCGCCCCCGTAACATGAAAGACAGAAAGCAATTTTTAAAATCCCAAATGGCAACCTATTCCCTATTTAGTGCATTACTTTTGACCAGGGCCCACAGGGTGTTGGTCAAGAGTAATGCACTATAGGGAATAGACAATAACATTTACATAGGGTGCTATTTGGGTACCATTGAGTATTATAAATTGGGTGGTTAGAGCCCTGAATGCTGATTGGCTGACAGCTGTGGTATATCAGATCGTATACCACGGGCATGACAAAACATTTATTTTTACTGCTCTAATTATGTTGATTACCAGTTTATAATAGCAATAAGGCACCTCGAGGGCTTGTGGTATATGGCCAGTATACCACGGCTAAGGGCTGTGTCCAGGCACTTTGGCCATATACCACACCCCCTCGTGCCTTATTGCTTAATGATAATACCGTTTGTTTTCTGTCCATGTTGCAGTGCCCCCTTTGGTCAAACCAACCCAAAACTAATTAGGTCCAATACTCTGTATCATCTTCAATATGTTTGTACACATCAAAAACATGACAAATCTACTTCTGAACATGGCAAAACCGCATCTGTTCACTTTATTCTCCAATTTGTTTTGAAGTACCAATATAATTGAGGTCTGAGTTGTGAGTTCTTTCTTGTTCCTTATTAGTTTTAGTAACAACAGCCAGTCTGGCCCTAAAACAGACTCAGACCTGAAAGCCTGCTGCTTTTGGAGGCTTCTTTTGATTATGTCTGAAAATTAGAGTTATTAGACAATCTTTCTGTTTGAAGTGTCTCTGTCTGGTGTTAGTCAGGAGCATCTTTTAGCGTTTTTCTCCAATAAACAATCTTCATTGGATGAGACAAGACCTTGAGTTGCCCTACAGTGTTCTCTGTCTTCAAAACACCCTCCACTTTTTAAGAAAAGTTAAGAGTTGTTTATTAGCAACCAACTCTCTTATGCCTCTTTTTGAACTGGGTGTTGTGGCTGTGTTGTATGTGTGTGTGGGTGCGTGCAATCGTGCTTGCGCGCGAACATGCGTGTGTATATATTTGATGGTCTCTGCTTGGGAAAAGAGGGTGGTTGGGTGTTACAGTTCAGCCTGCCTATGAAGTGAGGATCTGTGGAAAAGTGGATTGGCACTCAAACTGAAGAAGTGTGTGTGTGTGTGTGTGTGTGTGTGTGTGTGTGTGTGTGTGTGTGTGTGTGTGTGTGTGTGTGTGTGTGTGTGTGTGTGTGTGTGTGTGTGTGTGTGTGTGTGTGTGTGTGTGTGTGTGTGTGTGTGTGTGTGTGTGTGTGTGTGTGTGTGTAGAGGCTATATTTATGAAAAAGAGGTAGCAGCAGCACACTAAGTGGCCATTTTGCAGGGCTCAAAAAAGAATACTTGCCTTCCACTTCTCACAGGGTCATTTGAATGAAATTGGTTAAACATGCAATGCCACATGAACCTCTAACACACACAGACGTGCACAAACGCATGCACAAACACACATGCCTACACATGCACACACACAAATACACCCAAACTCCCCCCTCAGGTGTGCCCCCTGGCAGGTTGTAGCTGTTTAATGAGAAGCATGTGTTTCAGGGAGAGGTGGGTTCAGCAGTAATTTGCTGTCTTTGCTTCAGAGACGAACGTGGTCAAATATTGGAATATTATGCACACATGTTGTGTAACCCAGCCACTGCACACAGACAAATGCGCAGACGCATAGTCATACACACACACACACACACACACACACACACACACACACACACACACACACACACACACACACACACACACACACACACACACACACACACACACACACACACACACACACACACACACACACACACACACACACACACACACACACACAGCCGTATCTGCCTTCTGGTTCCGATTTCAGGGTTGGGGGGAGCAGTTAGCTATCTGCTTGAGGTTTTGTGAGGAAGGGGGATGTTTAGGGTTGAGACCTGGTCATGGACACGATAACAATCAAAGTATGCAGTCTGAAGAGGAGAGGGTCCCAGACCACAGACCTCTAAGGCACAAGTCTGTCTTCTCACATTAGGCAGAGATGAAAACACACAACCCCAAAACCTATTATTATGGGTTACCAGGGCAGATACACACAGTGCATTCAGAATGTATTCAGACCCCTTGACTTTTCTACATTTTGTCATGTTACAGCTTTGTCATTTTGTCATGTTACAGCTTTGTCATTTTGTCATGTTACAGCTTTGTCATTTTGTCATGTTACAGCTTTGTCATTTTGTCATGTTACAGCTTTGTCATTTTGTCATGTTACAGCTTTGTCATTTTGTCATGTTACAGCTTTGTCATTTTGTCATGTTACAGCTTTGTCATTTTGTCATGTTACCATTCTTGGATTAGTCAGTTTTTGCTTGGTCATTATGGGGTATTATGGGGTATCTACACAATTGCTGATGGAAAAAAACAATTTCATCCACTTTAGAATAAGGCCATAATTTAATAAGATATGGAAAATGTAAAAGAGTCTGAATACTTTCCAAATGCACTGTATAAAGACTGCATTATTAGAAAAAAGGGTTCTCCCTGGAATCAAAAAGGGCTCTTCAAAGGATTCTCCTAAGGGGACAGCCGAAGACCCCTTTTCGGTTATAAACGCAACATGTAAAGGAAAGTAGTCCCTTGTGTAATGAGCTGTAAATGAAATATCCCAGAAATGTTCCATATACACAAAAAGCTTATTTCTCTTATATTTTCTGCACAAATTTGTTTACATCCCTCTTAGTGAGCCTTTCTCCTTTGCCAAGATAGTCCATGCACCTGACAGGTTTTATATCAAGAAGCTGATTAAACAGCATGATCATTATACAGGTACACCTTATGCTGGTGAGAATGAAAGGCCACAGATGTCTCAAGTTTTGAGGGAGCATGCAATTGGCATGCTGACTGCAGGAATGTCCACCAGAGCTGTTGCCAAAAATTTTGAAGATTTGAATGTTAATTATTTTTACCAGAAGCCGCCTGCAACGTCGTTTTAGAGAATTTGGCCCAGGACCTCCACATCCGGCTTCTTTACTTGCGGGAGCATCTGAGACCAGCCAATAATAATTTCTGCGCAAACTGTCAGAAACTGTCTCAGGGAAGCTAATCTGCATGCTTGTCATCCTCACCAGGGTCTTAACCTGACTGCAGTTTGGCATCGTAACCGACTTCAGTGGCAAATGCTCACGTTCGATGGCCACTGGCACGCTGGAGAAGTGTGCTCCTCATGGAATAATCCTGGTTTTAACTGTACCGGGCAAATGGCAGACAGTGTACATGGCATCGAGTGGACAAGCACTTTGTTGATGTCAATGCTTGAACACAGTGGCGGTGGGGTTATGGTATTGGCATGCATAAGCTACAGACAATGAACACAATTGCATGAACACAATTGCATTTTATCGATGGCAATTTAAATGCATAGAGATACCGTGCTGAGATCCTGAGGCCCATTGTCATGCCATTCATCCACCGCCATCACCTCATGTTTCAGCATGATAATGCACAGTCCCATTTCCCAAGGATTCCTGGAAGCTGAAAATGTCCCAGTTCTTCCATGACCTGCATACTTACCAGACATGTCACCCATTGAGCACGTTTTGGATTCTCTCGATCGACGTGTTTGACAGCCTGTTCCAGTTCCCACCAATATCAAGCAACTTTGCACAGCCGTTGAAGAGGAGTGGGACAACATTCCACCGGCCACAATCATCAGCCTGATCAACTCTATGCGAAGGAGATGTGTTGTGCTGTATGAGGCAAATCGTGGTCATACCAGATACTAACTTCTTTTCTGATTCATATGTGATATACAGTAGGGCAAAAAAGTATTTAGTCAGCCACCAATTGTGCAAGTTTTCCCACTTAAAAAGATGAGAGAGGCCTGTAATTTTCATCATATGTACACTTCAACTATGACTGACAAAATGTGAAACAATATCCAGAAAATCACATTGTAGGATTTTTTATGAATTTATTTGCAAATTATGGTGGAAAATAAGTATTTGGTCACCTACAAACGAGCAAGATTTCTGGCTCTCACAGACCTGTAACTTCTTCTTTAAGAGGATCCTCTGTCCTCCACTCGTTACCTGTATTAATGGCACCTGTTTGAACTTGTTATCAGTATAAAAGACACCTGTCCACAACCTCAAACAGTCACACTCCAAACTCCACTATGGCCAAGACCAAAGAGCTGTCACAGGACACCAGAAACAAAATTGTAGACCTGCACCAGGCTGGGGATACTGAATCTGCAATCTGCAAAAATCTACTGTGGGAGCAATTATTAGGAAATAGAAGACATACAAGACCACTGATAATCTCCCTCGATCTGGGGGCTCCACACAAGATCTCACCCCGTGGGGTCAAAATGATCACAAGAACGGTGAGCAAAAATCCCAGAACCACATGTGGGGACCTAGTGAATGACCTTCAGAGAGCTGGGACCAAAGTAACAAAGCCTACCATCAGTAACACACTACGCCGCCAGGGAATCAAATCCACCCGCTTAAGCCAGTACATGTCCAGGCACGTCTGAAGTTTGATAGAGAGCATTTGGATGATCCAGAAGAAGATTGGGAGAATGTCAGATGGTCAGATGGAACCAAAATATAACTTTTTGGTAAAAACTCAACTCGTCGTGTTTGGAGGACAAAGAATGCTGAGTTGCATCCAAAGAACACCATACCTACTGTGAAGCATTCTACGTTTTTAATGGCTAGTTAGGAATATGAGTTTTCTGGACTTCGTGGACTTCACCAGATAGGTGTTGCTCTCCAGTTTTGAAATTTAACAAAGATGTGGTTGAATTTATTCTGCCACTGTGTCTTCTTATTTTATTGGCCTTAGGCCTATATATCACAGTGGCAAGACATATGAACTAACAGGTTATAGAGCAAAAACACAATTATGTAACATTACTTTTATTTCCTGACTTGGCTTCCCCAGTGATTTTACCCAAGCAACACTACTGTCTCTCTCTCTCGCTCTCTCGCTCTATGTCTCGCACACATTCTCTGTCTTTCGCTTGCTTTCTCTCCTGTCTCTCTCTTTATCACTCTCTCTATCTCCCTCTGTCCTCTCTATCCTTATCTCACTCTCTCTGTCTCGCCCGCCTCCTCTCCCTCTCTCTCACTTGCCTGACACTTGCGCTGTCTCTGTCTCTCACGATCTCTCTCTTTCCCACTACCATCATCATAACAGTGCTGGTATGTTTGTGGTCTGATGTCTGAGCTCACCTTGTACAGTAAAGTGTAGTCTGTAGCTAAGCTAATAGGTTTATCTATGAGGCTGGACATCTGGGCACCACCACCACCTCTAACCCCCTTAAAGGGCTCTGCTGGAACAAGGCTTACACAGGTTAAGCACATCGACCAGGGACGCAGCCAGCATACAGCACATAAGCTATCTGGACTGTAGGACAAGACAGCAGCAGCTCAACACAATACCATACAGGGAGGGACAAGTCACTGTGTTTTAAGCTATTTGGCTATTGTTACAGTTATTAAGCCATTAGACTCTGGGATGGACAGAGAGAGAGAGAGAAAGAGAGAGAGAGAGAGAGAGAGAGAGAGAGAGAGAGAGAGAGAGAGAGAGAGAGAGAGAGAGAGAGAGAGAGAGAGAGAGAGAGAGAGAGAGAGAGAGAAAAGAGGGAGAGAGAGAGGGAGACAGAGACAGAGACAGAGACAGAGACAGAGACAGAGACAGAGACAGAGACAGAGACAGAGACAGAGACAGAGAGAGAGACAGAAAGAGAGAGAGAGAGAGACAGAGACAGAGACAGAGACAGAGACAGAGACAGAGACAGAGACAGAGACAGAGACAGAGACAGAGACAGAGACAGAGACAGAGACAGAGACAGACAGAAAAAGAGGGAGAGAGAGAGAGACAGAGACAGAGACAGAGACAGAGACAGAGACAGAGAAAGAGACAGAGACAGAGACAGAGACAGAGACAGAGACAGAGACAGAGACAGAGACAGAGACAGAGACAGAGAGACAGAGAGAGAGAGAGAGAGAGAGAGAGAGAGAGAGAGAGAGAGAGAGAGAGAGAGAGAGAGAGAGAGAGAGAGAGAGAGAGAGAGAGAGAGACAGGGACAGGGACAGAGACAGAGAGAGAGAGAGAGACAGAGACAGAGACAGAGACAGAGACAGAGAAAGAGACAGAGACAGAGACAGAGACAGAGACAGAGACAGAGACAGAGACAGAGACAGAGACAGAGATAGAGACAGAGAAAGGGAGACAGAGACAGAGACAGAGACAGAGACAGAGACAGAGACAGAGAGAGAGAGAAGACAAGCTATGTGCTCACTGCCCACAAAATGAGGTGGAAACTGAGCTGCACTTCCTAAACTCCTGCCCAATGTATGACCATATTAGAGATACATATTTCCCTCAGATTACACAGATCCACAAAGAATTCGAAAACTAATCCAATTTTGAAAAACTCCCATATCTACTGGGTGAAATTCCATAGTGTGCCATCACAGCAGCAAGATTTGTGACCTGTTGCCACGAGAAAAGGGCAACCAGTGAAGAACACACACCATTGTAAATACAACCCATATCTATGCTTATTTATTTTATCTTGTGTCCTTTACCATTTGTACATTGTTAAAACACTGTATATATATATATATATACAATATGACATTTGTAATGTCTTTATTGTTTTGAAACTTCTGTATGTGTGATGTTTACTGTTAATTTTTATTGTTTATTTCACTTTATATATTCACTTTATATATTATCTACCTCACTTGCTTTGGCAATGTTAACACATGTTTCCCATGCCTATAAAGCCCTGAATTGGATTGAATTGAGAAACAGAGACAGAGACAGAGACAGAGACAGAGACAGAGACAGAGACAGAGACAGAGACAGAGACAGAGACAGAGACAGAGACAGAGACAGAGACAGAGACAGAGAGAGAGACAGAGAGAGAGAGAGAGAGAGAGAGAGAGACAGAGAGAGAGAGAGAGAGAGAGAGAGAGAGAGAGAGAGAGAGAGAGAGAGAGAGAGAGAGACAGAGAGAGAGAGAGAGAGAGAGAGAGAGAGAGAGAGAGAGAGAGAGAGAGAGAGAGAGAGAGAGAGAGAGAGAGAGAGAGAGAGAGAGAGAGAGAGAGAGAGAGAGAGAGAGAGAGAGAGAGAGAGAGAGAGAGAGAGAGAGAGAGAGAGAGAGAGAGAGAGAGAGAGAGAGAGAGAGAGAGAGAGAGAGAGAGAGAGAGAGAGAGAGAGAGAGAGAGAGAGAGAGAGAGAGAGAGAGAGAGAGAGAGAGAGAGAGAGAGAGAGAGAGAGCGCTCCTGCTGCTTTAGTGAGCGGTGGGATAGAAAGGTGTTGTAAAATACAACAGACGTGTCCATCACAGTCAGGAGATGGGTTAAGAGTCAGGGATAAAGCTCGATGCCAACGTCAAGCTAACGCCACACTCATATCAGCCTAATGTCAGCATTATGTCAACCCGGTGTCAGCCTAAAGTCATCCTGACTCCCTGTCTGTCAGTGATGACAGGAGAATGGCAGGGTGATGGGTCATTAGCTGTCTGGAGGTTTGACGGAGCTCTGACACACTCACATGGACGAACGAACGCACGCACGCATACACACACACACACACACACACACACACACACACACACACACACACACACACACACACACACACACACACACACACACACACACACACACACACACACACACACACACACACACACACACACACACATATATTGGTTTTATCATCCAAGTGGGGACCAAAAAATACATCCCCATTTAATACATCCCCATACATCCCCATTTAATACATCCCCATACATCCCCATTCCTATTTTCCCTAACCCCTTATCCTAAACCTAAACCTAATCCTAACCTTTAACCCAACCCTAACACTAACCTTTCACCTAACCCTAACCTTATAGGCCTGTGCAAACCAAGGTTTGATACCAACATAAAAATAAACCCTTTTAAACCTACCTTAACCCCAAACCCATAACGCTAACCCTAAAACTAAACCTAACCCTAACTCCTAACCCTAAACCTAACCTTCATTGTAACCCTAACCTAATTGTAACCCTACCCCTAAGCCTAAAATAGCCTCTTTCCTTTTGGGGACCTGCGAAATGTCCCTACTTTTTTCCCCATGTTTTCCTATCCATGTGAGGACATTTGGAATCCAAAAGTATTGTAAAGTTAGACCACACACACACATGCAGGGTTGGTCGACAGGCAGAGGGATAGAGGAGGAGACAGATTTGAGTCACTCTAGCACTGAGGTGTTTATGAACAGGATAGACAAGAGAATGTGTGGAGACCAATTACACTACAGCTCTGTCTCTGATTGAATCCAAAATGGCACACTATTCCATAGCGCATTACTTTTGCCCAGAGACCTATGGTCAAACGTAATGTACTATATAGGAAATAGGGTGCCATTTGGGACACACCCTGTATCTCTATGTCTAACATCTGAGATCTGAGAACATTGTCAATTTAAGGTGGTGTTTTTCCTCTGCGCTTTCTGATCTGGGGTGTAACCCAGACAGTGTTGGTTAGTGAGAGAACCGAAAACCCTGGTAAGTCCGTTTATAACTCAATGATAAAAGTACAAACTTTCCATCTGGCTTGAACCAAAATGAGTATTTCAAGCAAGTAACAGAGTTATGACTAGTAATTACTGATTCATAAGCAAAGCTTTGGAGACCATAATCAACTTGCAAACCCTTTACAAACCCTTTATATAGGATACCTTGTGTTCCTGTCATTTCTTTAGGGGGCCTTGTTTTCCCCCTAGGAAATGCATGTGTTGTTTTCCCCTCTAGCTGCCGTTAGTGGGACATTGCAGGTGTTTCCTGCACTGATTGTATTACATCTGTCTCTAAGGCACTGTGATGAACAAGATAACAGTATATATTGGCTTAAGTAGATGTCCTTCTCTGTTACCATGCAGCAGTAGCTGACTAATGTCTCAGCGAGAGGGCTAATCACTCTCACTAATTCAAGGGCTCTGGATGACTGGGAGGCATGCTGCTACTTATCTGTGTGATCCGAAAAGCAACCACTCAACAGAGCAGACACAGTACACACACAAATACACACACACTCGCTCACTCTCTCTCTCTCACACACACACGCACGCACGCACGCACGCACGCACGCACACACACACACACACACACACACACACACACACACACACACACACACACAGCTAGAGAGATGACAGGATAAGTAGTGTCTATTAGTAGTTCAGCTCTGTGTCAGTTGGTCCAGCTGTGATAGAGACTGGTCACAGTGCTATCAACAGCAGGGCGACAGTTATGACAGACTCCTGCTAAGTTCCTCATAGAGTGCTGAGGGCTGTAGGGCTTCTCGTCATCTCTCTCTCTTTCTCTCTCCCTCTGTTCATGTGTTCATCTCCTCAAGCTCAGCATTCAGCCTCAGTACTGTTCGGAGCTCTGTTGGTCTGCTCTGTGTGGTGGGTTTACAGAAGAGACAGACAGCAGCACTGCTGTGTCAAAACCAGACTGTCCAGCATTATCTAAGCTCCTCTATTCTCGTGTGTGTGTGTGTGTGTGTGTGTGTGTGTGTGTGTGTGTGTGTGTGTGTGTGTGTGTGTGTGTGTGTGTGTGTGTGTGTGTGTGTGTGTGTGTGTGTGTGTGTGTGTGTGTGTGTGTGTGTGTGTGTGTGTGTGTGTGTGTGTGTGTGTGTGTGTGTGTGTGTGTGTGTGTGTGAGTGAGTGAGTGAGTGAGTGTGGGTGTGTGTGTGTACGTGCGGGATGTGTGTGTCAAGCCCCAACAAGGGTGTTTATTTCCCAAACGACACCTTGTCAGTTTCCTTTGTTTAACTTTCTCATATATAATTCAGGTCTTCATTAATATTGAGAGGTTTGATGGCCTTCAAAATAGTGAGATTCAAAGGCATAATTCATGGGCTGGGGATATCTTTTTGGCAAGCACATCACTTTTTTTGTTCAGGCACCTTCTTTAATGCACACAACACACACACACACACACACACACACACACACACACACACACACACACACACACACACACACACACACACACACACACACACACACACACACACACACACACACACACACACACACACACACACACACACACACACACACACACACACACACACACACACACACACACACACACACAGATACATACGGTCCTTTGAAAGTTTGTTAAGGCCATCTAGAGGGACTAGAATGTTGACACGCTCATGCACAGTTTTTCTCTATGCCTGTATCTCAGTTGTTGAGGTGTCAAATTTAATCCTTTAGTTAGTATATCTCTGCTGCATTAGGGTAAAGCACAGTAGGTGTTTAACAGCATGATACCAACACATACTTACTACAAATAATGGTAACTAAAATATATTTCAACGTTGGTTGCTGCTGCAAATTCACCTACAGCATGAGGACAGGAGGGAAGGTATCCCATGGACTCGTTTCCTGCTGAATCTGCTAGCCAACCCATTGCGTATTGGAATGGCTCCATCAAAGATAGCCAACATAAGTAAAGACACTTGAGTCATTCTGTTGCATGGGATTTCTCTTAATGTGACTCCATGCAGCCAACGGCAATATCCGCTTTAGGTATAATGCCAGGAGCTGCTTGTGGATTTGACAGATCCAACCCAGTTCTACCTCCGACACCGCCAAAACAACCGCAATGCGGATGTAGACTATAGCGGATCTGATTGACTAGAGCCGTAAGTCTCAGGGCTGAACAGGGCTGAATAGGCCTGCACACACACACACACACACACACACACACACACACACACACACACACACACACACACACACACACACACACACACACACACACACACACACACACACACACACACACACACAAGGTGACTCAAGACTAACAAGACTCACAATGTTCAAGTGGTGAGTCTTGAGTACACAGCCGCTTACGGATGTATCTGCCTCTCAACCAGAATTCAATTACACCCCAGCTTGCCTCTCTACTGTCTGCCAACCTACCAGTGAAGAGGGAACAAACACGTGTGTGTGTGTGTGTGTGTGTGTGTGTGTGTGTGTGTGTGTGTGTGTGTGTGTGTGTGTGTGTGTGTGTGTGTGTGTGTGTGTGTGTGTGTGTGTGTGTGTGTGTGTGTGTGTGTGTGTGTGTGAGAGAGAGAGACCAAGCCCAGAGCGATGGTAAACAGAAAGCAATACCCTATACACACCATGTCACCCCAGAGGCCCTTTAACCAGACACAGAACCATCATCGATTATCATCATCACCGTTATCCAGACAGAGAACCATCATCAATTATCATCATCACCGTTACCCAGACACAGAACCATCATCAATTATCATCATCACCGTTATCCCGACACAGAACCATCATCAATTATCATCATCACCGTTATCCTGACACAGAACCATCATCAATTATCATCACCACCGTTAGCCAGACACAGAACCATCAACAATTATCATCATCACCGTTACCCCGACACAGAACCATCATCAAATATCATCATCACCATTACCCAGACACAGAACCATCATCGATTATCATCACCACCGTTACCCAAACATAGAACCATCATCAAGTATCATCACCGCCGTTACCCAAACACAGAACCATTATCGATTATCATCACCACCGTTACCAAAACACAGAACCGTCATCGATTATCATCACCACTGTTACCCAGACACAGAACCATCATCAATTATCATCAACATCGTTACCCGGACACAGAACCATCATCAATTATCTTCACCAACATTACCCAGATACGGAACAATCATCAATTATCTTCACCAACATTACCCAGACACAGAACAAATATCAATTATCTTCACCAACATTACCCAGACACAGAACAAACATCAATTATCTTCACCAACATTACCCAGACACAGAACCATCATCAAGTATCATCACCACCGTTACCCAGACACAGAACAATCATCAATTATCATCACCACCATTATCCAGACACAGATCATCAATTATCTTCACCAACATTACCCAGACTCAGATTATCAATTATCTTCACCAACATTACCCAGACGCAGAACCATCATCAATTATCATCACCACCGTTACCCAGACACAGAACAATCATCAATTATCATCACCACCATTATCCAGACACAGAACAATCATAAATTATCATCACCACCGTTGCACAGACACAGAACAATCATCAACTATCTTCACCAACATTACCCAGATACAGAACCATCATCAATTATCTTCACCAACATTACCCAGACACGGAACAATCATCAATTATCTTCATCAACATTACCCAGACTCAGATCATCAATTATCTTCACCAACATTACCCAGACACAGAACAATCATCAATTATCTTCACCAACATTACCCAGACACAGAACAAACATCAATTATCTTCACCAACATTACCCAGACACAGAACCATCATCAATTATCGTCACCACCATTACCCAGACACAGAACAATCATCAATTATCGTCACCACCGTTACCCAGACACAGAACAATCATCAATTATCATCACCACCGTTACCCAGACACAGAACAATCATCAACTATCTTCACCACCGTTACCCAGACACAGAACAATCATCAATTATCGTCACCACCGTTACCCAGACACAGAAAAATCATCAATTATCGTCACCACCGTTACCCAGACTCAGAACAATCATCAATTATCGTCACCACCGTTACCCAGACACAAATCAATCATCAATTATCTTCACCACTGTTACCCAGACACAGAACAATCATCAACTATCTTCACCACCGTTACCCAGACACAAAACAATCATCAATTATCTTCACCACCGTTACCCAGGCTCAGAACAATCATCAATTATCGCCACCACCGTTACCCAGACACAAAACAATCATCAATTATCATCACCACCGTTACCCAGACACAAAACAATCATCAATTATCGCCACCACCGTTACCCAGACTCAGAACAATCATCAATTATCATCACCACTGTTACCCAGACTCAGAGGTTGCATCTCAAATGACTCCCTATTCGTTCTATAGTGCACTCCATTTGAGTAGGGACCAGCGGACTCTGGTCAAAAGCAGAGCCCCATATAAAGAAAAGGGTGCAATTTGAGAACACCGCCAGAGACTGGGCTAGTGTTATCAACATCCTCGTCATCATTCGCTGAGATATCATCCCCATCCGTCACAAAGTAGTAAAACAAATGGCACTATTAAAAGATAAACAAAGACAAATCGTGGTAATTCTGCCCATTCGTCTGTGTCTAAACCCAAATGATTCACATTAACTTCAAACACAGGAGACTGATTAAAACCCCATCCATTCGCTCTGCTCAATTATCTTCCATGTTCCCTCCTCCTCCTGTATCTAACCAGACCTTATGTACCAGGCCTCGGTTCAAGTAGTATTTATTATTGGGGGTTTTTTCAAAGAAAATTGCACATTGATTGTGCCTGTGTGGAATGTCAGATGTGTGAGGAGTACTTTTGGGACAATTCCATTGGGTCCATTGCCCTCAGGCAAGCTCAAACAAGGGAAGCTAAAGCGTTTGAAAAAAAAGAATCATTTTTGAAGCCAGGAGATTTGGGGTTCTGTTTATTTATTTATTTTATTTATTTCACCTTTATTTAACCAGGAAGGCCAGTTGAGAACAAGTTCTCATTTACAACTGCAACCTGGCCAAGATAAAGCAAAGCAGTGCAACAAAAACAACAACACAGAGTTACACATAAACAAACGTACAGTCAATAACACAAAAGAAAACAAAAATAGAAACATCTATGTACAGTGTGTGCAAATGTAGAAGAGTAGGGAGGTAAGCAATAAATAATTACAATTTAGCATTAATACTAGAGTGATACATGTGCAGATGATGATGTTCAAGTAGATATACTGGGGTGTAAAAGAGCAAGAGGGTAAGTAATAATATGGGGATGAGGTCAGGTGTGCTATTTACAGATTGGCTGTGTACAGGTACAGTGATCGATAAGCTGCTCAGACAGCTGATGCTTAAAGTTAGAGAGGGAGATATAAGACTCCAGCTTCAGATATTTTTGCAATTTGTTCCAGTCATTGGCAGCAGAGAACTGGAAGCAAAGGCGGCCAAAGGAAGTGCTGGCTTTGGGGATGACCAGTGGAATATACCTGCTGGAGCGCGTGCTACGGATGGGTGTTGCCATGGTAACCAGTGAGCTGAGATAAGGCGGGGATTTACCTAGCAAAGGCTTATAGATGACCTGAAGCCAGTGGGTTTGGCGACGGATATATAGTGAGGGCCAGCCAACGAGAGCATACAGGTCGCAGTGGTGGGTGGTATATGGAGCTTTGGTGATAAAATGGTTGGCACTGTGATAGACTACATGCAGTTTGCTGAGTAGAGTGTAGGGTGCTATTTTGTAAATGACATCGCTGAAGTCAAGGATCGGTGGGATGGTCAGTTTTACGATGGTATGAATGGCGGCATGGGTGAAGGAGACTTTGTTGTGAAATAAGAAGCCGATTCTAGATTTAATTTTGGATTGTAGATGCTTAATGTGAGTCTGGAAGGAGAGTTTACAGTCTAACCAGACACCTATGTATTTGTAGTTGTCCACATATTCTAGGTCAGAACCGTCCAGAATAGTGATGCTAGTCGGGCGGGAAGCAATCGGTTGAAGAGCATGCACTTGGTTTTAATACCATTTAAAAGCAGTTGGAGGCCACGGAAGTAGTGTTGTATGGCGTTGAAGCTCATTTGGAGGTTTGTTAGCACAGTGTCCAAAGAAGAACCAGATGTATACAGAATGGTGTTGTCTGCGTAGAGGTGGATCAGAGAATCACCAGCAGCAAGAGCGACATCATTGATATGTACAGAGGAAAGAGTCAGCCCGAGAATTGAACTCTGTGGCACCCCCATAGAGACCGCCAGAGGTCCGAACAACAGGCCCTAAGATTTGACACACTGATTGTGATTGACAGAGTCTAAAGCCTTAGCCTGGTCGATGAAGACAGCTGCACAGTTCTGTCTTTTATCGATGGCGGATATGATATTGTTCAGGACCTTGAGCGTGGCTGAGGTGCACACCCATTACCAGCTCGGAAACCAGATTACATAGCGGAGAAGGTACGGTGGGATTCAAATTGGTCGGGGTTCTGTTTGCTAACTTGGCTTTCAAAGATTTTAGAAAGGCAGGGCGGGATGGATGTAGGTTTATAACAGTTTGGGTCTAGAGTGTCTCCCCCTTTGAAGAGGGGGATGACCGTGGCAGCTTTCCAATCTTTGGGGATCTCAGACAATACTAAACAGGGGGTGAATAGATAGGCCAGTGATAGGGGTTGCAACAATTTTGTTGGATCATTTTAGGGATCCCGGTTGTGCAGTTCTTTCAGAACATCAGCTATCTGGATTTGGGTGAAGGAGAAGCGAGGGGGGGGGGGTTGGCAAGTTGCTGCAGCGGGTGCTGAGATGTAGACCAGGGTAGGGTTTGCCAGGTGGAAAGCTTGGGAAGAGGTGCTCTTATTCTCCATGGCTTTTACGTTGTCCCAAAACTTTTTGGAATTAGTGCTACAAGAAGCAAATTTCTGTTTGAAAAAGCTAGCCATAGCTTTCCTAACTGACTGAGTATATTGGTTCCTGACTTCCTCTACTGACAGAATGAGGTCAATATCCTTCCAGGATACCCGGGACATGTCGATTAGAAAGGCCGGCTCGCTGAAGTGCTTTAGGGAGCATTTGACTGTGATGAGGGGTGGTCATTTGACCACGGACCCAGTACACATGCAGGAAATGAGGCAGTGATTGCTGAGATCCTGGTTGAAGACAGCAGTGGTGTATTTGGAGGGCAGGTTGGTCAGGATGATATCTAAGAGGGTGCCTATGGTTATGGATGTAGGGTTGTACCTGGTAGGTTCCTTGATGATTTGCGTGAGATTGAGGGCATCTAGCTTAGAATGCAGGACGTCCGGGGTGTTAAGCATGTCCCAGTTTAGGTCACCAAACAGTACGAACTCTGAAGATAGATGGTGGGCGATCAATTCACATATGGTGTCCAGGGCACAACTGGGGGCCGAGGGGGGTCTATAACAAGCGGCAACGGTGAGAGACTTTCTGGAAAGGTGGATTTTTAAAAGGAAAATCTCAAATTGTTTGGGCATAGACCTGGATAGTATGACAGAACTCTGCAGGCTATCTCTGCAGTAGATTGCAACTCTGCCCCCTTTGGCAGTTCTATCTTGTCAGATCATGTTATAGTTAGGAATGGAAATTTCAGGATTTTTGGTGGCCTTCCTAAGGCAGGATTCAGACATGGCTAGGACGTCCGGGTTTGCGGAGTGTGCTAAAATAGTGGGAAAAAAAACTTAGGGAGAAGGCTTCTAATGTTTACATGCATGAAACCAATGCTTTTACCTTTACAGAAGTCAACAAATGAGAGTGCATGGGGAATAGGAGTGGAGCTAGGCACTGCAGGGCCTGGGTTAACCTTTACATCACCAGAAGAACAGAGGAGGAGTAGAATAAGAGTACGGCTAAAGGCTATAGAACTGGTATTCTAGTGCGTTCGGGAACAGAGAGTAAAAGGAGCAAGGTTCTGGGCATGGAAGAATAGATTCAAGGCATAATGTACAGACAATGGTATGGTAGGATGTGATTACAGTGGAGGTAATCTAGGCATTGAGTGAGGACGAGAAAGGTTTTGTCTCTAGAGACACCATTTAAGCCAGGTGCGGTCACCACATGTGTGGGGGGTGGAACATAAGGGCATAAGGCATATTGAGCAGGGCTGGAGGCTCTACAGTGAAATAAGACAACAATTACTAACCCAAACAGCAATAAACAAGGCATATTGACATTAGGGAGAGGCATGTGTAGCCGAGTGATCATAGGGTCCAGTGAGTAGCTAGGCGAGCTGGAGGCATGGCGATTCAGACAGCTAGCAGGCCGGGGCTAGCAGCAGGCTACCATATGGGCCTCAGGGGAACATCGCAACGGGAGAGTCTGTTGAAACCCCCCCGGACAGTTACATCTGCAGACCAGTCGTGATGGATCGGCGGGACTCTGTGTCGGCAGCGAAGGGTCCAGGCCAAATTGCAGAAGAGGTATTGAAGCCCATGAATTATCTGATGGAATTATTTGGCTAGCCGGGAGAAGGGCCTAGCTTGAGGCTAGCTCCAGGCTAACTGGTGCTTGCTTTGGGACATAGACGTTAGACAGGAGTAGCCACTCGGATAGCTAGCTGCAATGATCCGGAGTAAAGGTTCAGAGCTTGCGGTAGGAATCCGGAGATGTGGTGGAGAAAAGCAGTCCGATATGCTCTGGGTC
The DNA here is from genome assembly GCF_021184085.1 of Oncorhynchus gorbuscha. NCBI lineage: Eukaryota > Metazoa > Chordata > Actinopteri > Salmoniformes > Salmonidae > Oncorhynchus > Oncorhynchus gorbuscha. The sequence continues at coordinate 123,338 of NW_025744581.1, forward strand.
GATATTGCGCTGTGCAGGCTGGCAGGAGTTGCCTGGGCTGAGGCTGGCAGTCCGGGTTAACGGAGATGACCGCTAGCAGTGGCTAACTGACTACTAGCTAGTAGCTAGTAAGCTGGCTAGCCTATGAAGCGGGTTCCTGTTCATAAGTGTAAAAAAGCAGATCCATACCACATTGGTGTAGACCGTTTGATACTTAGATCAACAGAACAGTCATTTTCTTATTGCAAAATGCTGATTTGATAGATTGAGGATAAAAAAACGAATTTAACATTATAGAAATCACTGCCTACAAAGTAAACAGTATTTTGACAGTTTTCATTGCATACAGATTCATTTTAATATATATTTTTTTAATATAAAAAATGATTGTTAAAATGCTTCCCACTAAACTTTTTATGGTCACTAAATAACATAAAATAAAGTGTTGTGCTGTTGGAAAAATATCAACCTTTAACAGAATAGCAGGTACTTGGCTTCCAAAAGGGGACAGATATTGTTTGTTTCAATATGCTTTTGTTACAGCAACATGCCCTGGGCTGCAAATCCTCCGACGTCTAACAGAGAAATATTACCACTGGAAGCGTCTATGTCTCTGGATCTGCGCTGTTCTCCAGTTCAAAGCCCATTGTGAGCTTCGATCTGTCTCACAAAATCGCTCCTGTTCGCAGGAGAAAAACATTGATCTATTTTAGAGAAACAGGAACAATGGCCTTTTGTGGGAGATGATCATTTTCTCATTTCTAAAGCGATAAATCTACGGGCAGACGTGTCAGGGTACATTTCCTCTCCCCTTTGTTACGATTCACTATGTGGAGTGAAAAATAGAAAAAATAAATACAGAGAAAAAGTCAACGGCTATGACTGTGAAGCTGTAGTTCTATAGGAGGATGTATTTTTCAAAGCGGCAGATTTGGGGGTTTCATCCTGAATCTTGCCTGTTTGTAGGGCTCTATTGTCTGGAGCATAAAGGCTGTCTTAGGCCCTGTTTTTGTGTGTGTTTTATCTCCTCGCTGCATTCCCTTCTGTGCGTTGCAGGTTGTGCCTGTGTGATGATGAGTGTGTAGAGAGAGTGGGTGTTGAGGGACAGAGGTAGATATGCTGGTAGTCTATTGATCTGGTGTCTGTCCCAAATAGCACCTTATTCCTTATTTAGTGCATTATTTTTTACCAGGGCCAATAAGGCTCTGGTAAAAAGTTGTGCACTATATAGGGAATAGGGTTCCATTTGGGATGCAGGGATGGTCTTTGAAGCAAAGAAGACCATATTGCACCCAGACAGGTGCTGTGCTTTTAGATTGGCCTTTAGGGGTCACATATTGTGTCAATGTACTGCACAAGTCAATCCATCACATCACTGCTATAGCCAATCATAGACCACAGATTTGTTATTGTCTTCACTGGGTTGATGAGTTCTTATGTCTTCCATCATAGTAAATGTCATTTAGAATGATCATCTTATTGGTTCAATGTGTGGAGGATCAATATGAGGGCGTGATGGTGTCTTGATAAACAGTCTAGACTATTCCTGTATGTTTTTTATCCTCTGATATCGTACCACTTGGAATGATTTGAGAACAAAGACATCCGTATGCACAGAATTATGCACACACACACACACACACACACACACACACACACACACACACACACACACACACACACACACACACACACACACACACACACACACACACACACACACACACACACACACACACACACACACACACACACACACACACACACACACACACACACACACACACACATTAAGTCATTACATCTAACAAGCCCCCTCTTCTTCCTCCATCTCTCCACATCCCACAGATCAAATAGAACCTGATAGAAAATGGTCAGTTTAAGTCAATGGATCCCTGTGAACCACTGCTCTTAACAATGCATGTCAGAGCATAACCAAGCCATGAGGTCAAAGGAACTGTCAGTAGTGCTGGATTGTGTTTAAGGTACAGATCTGGGGAAGGGTATCAAAAAAGGTCTGCAGCATTGAAAGTCTCCAAGAACACAGTGGACTCCATCATTCTTAAATGGAAGAAGTTTAGAGCCACCCAGACTCTTCCTAAATCTGGTCGCCTGGCCAAACTGAGCGTTCAGGGGAGAAGGGCCTTGGTCAGGGAGGTGACCAAGAATCTTATGGTCACTCTGACAGAGCTCCAGAGTTCCTCAGTGGATATGGGAGAACCTTCCAGAAGGACAACAATCTCTGCAGCACTCCACCAATAAGGCCTTTATGGTAGAGTGACCAGACGGAAGCCTCTCCTTAGTAAGAGGCACATGACAGCCAGCTTGGAGTTTGCCAAAACGCACCTAAAGAACTCTCAGACCATGAAAACAAGATTCTCTGGTCTGATGAAACCAAAATTGAACTCTTTGGCCTGAATGCCAAGTGTCACATATTGAGGAAACCTTGCATCATTCCTACGGTGAAGCATGGTGGTGGCAGCATCATGCTGTGGGGATGTTTTTCAGCAGCAGGGACTGGGAGACTAGTCAGGATCGATGGGAAAATAAACTTAGTGAAGTACAGAGAGATCTTTGAAAACCTGCTCCAGAGCACTCAGGACATCAGACTGGTGAGAAAGTTCACCTTCCAACAAGACAACGTCCCTAAGCACACAGCCAAGACAATGAAGGACTGTTTGTTATTATGGGGTATTGTGTGTAGATTGATTAGGGAAAAAACAAATTAACTGTGGGACCTTAAATAGACAGGTGTGTGCCTTTCCAAATCATGTCCAACCCATTGAATTTGCAACAGGTGGACTCCAATCAAGGACGATCAACACAAGTATCTCGACATGCTCATTCATCTTCTGCACATCTATCACTCCAGTGTTTAATTGCTATATTGTAATTACCTTGCCACTAGGGCCTATTGTATTGCATTACCTCCCGTATCTTACCTCATTTCACACACTGTATATATACTTTTTTCTCTACTGTATTATTGACTGTATGTGTTGTTTATTCCATGTGTAACTCTATGTTGTTGTTTGTGTCGATCTGTTTTGCTTTATCTTGACCAGGTCACAAGTGTAAATGAGAACTTCTTCTCAACTGGTCTACCTGGTTAAATAAAGGTGAAATAAAATGTAAAATAATAAAATAATAAAAAATAAACTAGTGGTGAATCTGCGGCAAACCTTTGGCAACAATCATATTTATTGCCACTAGTGGCAAACTACCAGAAGCCATTTACCAGAAGCCATTTACCAGAAGCCATTTACCAGAAGCCATTTACCAGAAGCAATTTACCAGAAGCCATTTACCAGAAGCCATTTACCAGAAGCCATTTACCAGAAGCCATTTCATTTAGCAGAGAAAAACTTCACTTTTGCAGATGGATACCCTTCCCCTACCCACGGTGTTGGAAAAGGCTGTATTGGGAGTAGGATGCATTAAAAGCCTTACACGCATTGAGTATTCTGTAAATATCACCTTTTTGTATACACAAGGGGAGGTCTTCGGGACACACACATAAATAAGTAGGACTGTGGACACACCAAGCGAAACACCAAGCTTGAGCAGTAGCCAGGTCTTGCCAGGTACATGTTGAAATATTTGTTGTTTATTTTGAAAACTAATTGTTAAAAGCAATGTATAATTTATTGAATACTTTATGCTCACAACAGAGTCAAATGTAAGAGGGCAGCCCAGATGACCAAGTGTCTGAACAACATCTGGCTGGCAAACCAAGTTGCGGAGTACATGAAGGAGACCGCAATCCAGAGGCCTCTGTGGACCAGACAGAATGGGGCCAAGACAGTAAAGATAGTGCAAGAGTATTCTCGTCTGCTGGATACTCTAGGCATGGTAGGTTACATTTTTTTACAAAACATTATACTTGAATTTGATTCTGTTTGTTGTGGTTAACTAGCCTGGCCAAAGCAACACGTTACTCACAGTGCAGGAAGTGCTGTTTGTTAATTAATGCAATATTCACCAATAAATTATGCGACAGAGTTTGAATGGTTCTCTTAAATGTTTTTTTGAGACCTCTCATTGCTTGGATTTGAAAATCCAACCATTGTAATAAAAGGGTGTGGTGCTCAGGGGCTGTTGTGGCTGTGGGTGTTTGAGTGAGAGAGACAGAGGGGAGTCAACAAGAATAAGCACAGCCTCCTTCATTATCGAAGTGTTGTGCCGACAATTATCAAAGAGCCATTCCAGACTGAAGTCAGGAGGACTTCAAGAGTCAGGTGTTAGCCAGACTAGTGAGTAAAACTGCAATGGAACAGTAATTGTCTGGCTATAACATAACACAATGTTAAGTCAAATGGGGCAGAGTCTCACAAGCATTAGATACAGCAATCAGTGTGAATACGCTGTGAACATGTGATTCTGAGCAAGTGTGATGTCATTCATGTTTGTCGATATGTATGTAAATGTGAAGTTGTCTATTGTTTTTGTCAATGTATGTTTTTGTTTGTCAAAAAAACAAATAGTAAAATAAATATTACAAGTAAAGTAATTGTCTGCTTTACTACAGATTGCTCAGGACTTCTACATTTTAAATCCAACCTGCACTGGGAAACTCACTGAGAACTGTATCATGGTTTTCATGGACAAAAAACTTCCCTTCACCAGTCCAGAGAGAAGCAGGCCCAAGATATTCTCTTGAAAGTGCAGGTATAGTTTGAAATGACCCTGCTGGTGGTGATACACGAGGTGACATCGCTTTAAGACTGCTGTGAGTGGTCCTCCCAACACCAGACTACAAGATAGATAGACATTCCAACCCAACTTCAATGAGAACAAAAACGTTTTACACTGACTTGCAGCCTGTAAGTTTAAATAGTGGGTAGGCATAGGGAGATTGATGGGGAAATTAGATGATGGCATTTTGTAAACCTTGACTGAAAGGAACAGCATTCCAAAATCTGTTACACATAACTGCACACTCCAAGACATTAGGAACATTTCCATTCAATTTGTGACAGATTTTCACTCAAATATTCTAAAATCTGCATAAAACAATATGCACATTTTTCCACCAGAGATGTTTCAAGCAAACAGAGTTTTTGCGGATAAAAGGCTGTGCGTGATGATGTAGTGCACATAAATAACTTTTTCCTTTAAATCCTCATCAGATAAAAAAAATGTGTTTCCATCGCATTTTAAACACTACTGAAGGTTTTGTCACAAACTGTTGCGTTATATAGCAAATGTGCCCACTCTGGGCTTGGCACATGCTCTCCAGCCAACAGCTCGCACATAAAGTGGCTGTAGGCTATCTACATTATGAGATTATTATGGATAAGAGCTATATTATTTGTATTTGTCAAACGGCAGCCAAGCATTGATCATCATGTCACCAGAAAAAGAACATCAATATTTATTGGAAAGGAGCATCAAGCTCATCACCTTGCACATTCACCATCCTGTGAAGTTCATTATAATTTATTTAGGCAGCATCCTCACATCAGACTCTAAGGCTGCTATTGAATCTGATCAGCCTGTCAGGAAGCTCACCCACTCTGTAAATGTATATATTATCCATAAAACATGAAGTGTCCCTTACAATTACATTATAGATAACAAGCTAGCTAGCCAGCTAACAAGACTACCTAGCTAACTAGCTACCTAGCTCACTAGCAAGACTAGCCAAGTTAGCTGTTGTTGCTTGAATGCAATTGGCTGTGGTCTTGGGGTGGCATACATACAGCCTGGGAGACGGAGTTGCCTGTTATGCATCGTTCAGGGCTTAAATGCCCCACAAGAGCTTAGATGCCCCACTAGCTCTTAGCTCAAGGTAAGGGGCATTGAGCTTGCTAATAGTCTAACTTATAAACTGATAATAAGCTCCAAACACAAATGAAAGCATGATGTTAACATGAAATGTACCATCCTTTGTGTAGCAATCAATAAAAACATATGTGCTGATCCACTGTGGGCTCTGCCGCCTCAGCCATACTGGCAATCTATCATTAATACGTCCACTCCAATGTATCTCGTGACGTCAACAAAACAGATTTTGTTATATCGTGATCATGAGAAAATGATCTTGTGATCTCGATAAAACAACTTTTGACATAATAGGGGAATATTTTTTGTTGTTATCCATTTCTCCTCTCTGGACTTCCGTAGGTTCTTTCCTCTTTCAGTGATAATTATAATAATAATAATAATAATTAATATAATAATCCGGAGACCTTCTCCCTTACCTCACCTCGCTCATCAACTCATCCCTGACCGCTGGCTACGTCCCTTCCGTCTTCAAGAGAGCGAGAGTTGCACCCCTTCTGAAAAAACCTACACTCGATCCCTCCGATGTCAACAACTACAGACCAGTATCCCTTCTTTCTTTTCTCTCCAAAACTCTTGAACGTGCCGTCCTTGGTCAGCTCTCCCACTATCTCTCTCAGAATGACCTTCTTGATCCAAATCAGTCAGGTTTTAAGACTAGTCATTCAACTGAGACTGCTCTTCTCTGTATCACGGAGGCGCTCCGCACCGCTAAAGCTAACTCTCTCTCCTCTGCTCTCATCCTTCTAGACCTATCGGCTGCCTTCGATACTGTGAACCATCAGATCCTCCTCTCCACCCTCTCCGAGTTGGGCATCTCCGGCGCGGCCCACGCTTGGATTGCGTCCTACCTGACAGGTCGCTCCTACCAGGTGGCGTGGCGAGAATCTGTCTCCTCACCACGCGCTCTCACCACTGGTGTCCCCCAGGGCTCTGTTCTAGGCCCTCTCCTATTCTCGCTATACACCAAGTCACTTGGCTCTGTCATAACCTCACATGGTCTCTCCTATCATTGCTATGCAGACGACACACAATTAATCTTCTCCTTTCCCCTTCTGATGACCAGGTGGCGAATCGCATCTCTGCATGTCTGGCAGACATATCAGTGTGGATGACGGATCACCACCTCAAGCTGAACTTCGGCAAGACGGAGCTGCTCTTCCTCCCGGGGAAGGACTGCCCGTTCCATGATCTCGCCATCACGGTTGACAACTCCATTGTGTCCTCCTCCCAGAGCGCTAAGAACCTTGGCGTGATCCTGGACAACACCCTGTCGTTCTCAACTAACATCAAGGCGGTGGCCCGTTCCTGTAGGTTCATGCTCTACAACATCCGCAGAGTACGACCCTGCCTCACACAGGAAGCGGCGCAGGTCCTAATCCAGGCACTTGTCATCTCCCGTCTGGATTACTGCAACTCGCTGTTGGCTGGGCTCCCTGCCTGTGCCATTAAACCCTACAACTCATCCAGAACGCCGCAGCCCGTCTAGTGTTCAACCTTCCCAAGTTCTCTCACGTCACCCCGCTCCTCCGCTCTCTCCACTGGCTTCCAGTTGAAGCTCGCATCCGCTACAAGACCATGGTGCTTGCCTACGGAGCTGTGAGGGGAACGGCACCTCAGTACCTCCAGGCTCTGATCAGGCCCTACACCCAAATAAGGGCACTGCGTTCATCCACCTCTGGCCTGCTCGCCTCCCTACCACTGAGGAAGTACAGTTCCCGCTCAGCCCAGTCAAAACTGTTCACTGCTCTGGCCCCCCAATGGTGGAACAAACCCCCTCACGACGCCAGGACAGCGGAGTCAATCACCACCTTCCGGAGACACCTGAAACCCCACCTCTTTAAGGAATACCTAGGATAGGATAAAGTAATCCTTCTCACCCCCCTTAAAATATTTAGATGCACTATTGTAAAGTGGCTGTTCCACTGGATGTCATAAGGTGAATGCACCAATTTGTAAGTCGCTCTGGATAAGAGCGTCTGCTAAATGACTTAAATGTAAATGTAAATGTAATAATTGAAATGTAAGAGCGGCGGATCTTTGGAATATTTTGGGGAGTGGTTTGTGTGCTTTTTGTGCAACTGTGAGTGAGTGTCATTCCAGTTTATCCAATCTGGTGTACTATGCTATGTTAAATATGACTAATGGCCTTGGGTCAATTCAGAACGTTTGAATAAGTCAGTAATTCTCTCCTGAGGGTCCCCCAACAATTCCAGAGCTAACACACCTGATTAGACACAATAATAACAACAATGGAATTCTAACAATATAATACAAAAAAACTTGTATGGTTCTACAAAGAACCTTTGAGATTGAGAATGGTTTTATTATAGAGCCATTCTCCATAAATGTTATATATTGCCCAAAAAGTGATGTTACCATATCTGATCTCTTATAGCACCATACAGGTTCCATTTGGAACCTTATGAGCATGGTTCTTTATAGAACCTTTAAAAAAAAAGTTCCATATATCACCAAAAATGATTCCGCTATGATTCCAAGCCAAACAACGCTTATTTGACATTATATAGAACTGTTTGTTTTCAGGGTCCCATTTGGGATGTACGTAAGACAGCGAGATGAGGTTGGGGACAGACCAAGCTCTAATTGAACCAGTGTGTGTATGTCAGTGGAGATCACTGCTCTTTAATTAAACACACCTTTGAGGGTAGGACCTCGATCTCCATGTTAAGTACATACAAAGTAGCTTGTTGTACATACCTGCTATACCTGATCCTTGACACCCACAACTAGCCAGCATCAGGTTCGGAAGAGAAAGAAGTGAAACTGTTTAGATTTCACTGAATAATTCAGTGCTCAGATTGTGTATTTACAGAGAAATGGTTTGCATCCCAAATGGCATCGTATTCGCTATTCATTGCACTACTTTTTACCAGGGCGCATAGGGCTATGGTCAAAATCTGTGCACTGTATAGGGAATAGGGTGCCATTTGAGATGCAGCCATGGACTCTGCATATAATTGCAATGGAAGATGCCTCAGAGAAGCAGAAAAAAAAACTATTCTGATTAGCATATTTGAAAGGACCGCATAATGATGTAAATTCTGCCTGAATCTTAAAAGCAGACAGTCAAGCAGAACGCACGCTGCAATTATACCTCATTACCATATAGACCAGCATGCACTGCAGTACCGCTCCCGCCACCCACATACCTTCCACTCACACATAGTTAACACACACACACACACACACACACACACACACACACACACACACACACACACACACACACACACACACACACACACACACACACACACAAACTCACCTAAATCCCAATCGCTCACTTTCTCTTTTCTTCTTTCATCACACACTAACACATCAGACCCTGAGATGGTACACACATGACCAATGCATTCTCAGCAATATTAACTCATCGGAATAGCTAATGCTTCTCTAATCACCATCACCATTACAAGTAAGCCTGGGGAATTACCATCACATCAGCCATATGGAGATATAACTGCACTTTGCCTATTGGGGGTACACCCATTTACCATCATATCAGCCATATGGATATAATTATCACTGAAGGCAAACAAATACAGACCACATTCGCATATGCTTGTGTTGTCCTTCACTATAAAATACTGTGAAATGTGGATACAAACTCTGCTGTTGCCATCCTGTACCTGTCCCGCAAGTGTGATGTTCGGATGTACCTATCCTGTGCAGGTGTTGTTGCACGTGGTCTGCCACTGCGAGGACGATCAGCTGTCCATATATCTCCCTGTAGTGCTGTCTTAGGCGTCTCACAGTTTGGACATTGCAATTCATTGCCCTGGCCACAATCGCAGTCCTCATGCCTCCTTGTAGCATGCCTAAGGCACGTTCCCGCAGATGAGCAGGGACTCTGGGCATCTTTCTTTTGGCCTTATTGGTGGAGTGCTGCAGAGATTGTTGTCCTTCTGGAAGGTTCTCCCATGTCCACTGAGGAACTCTGGAGCTCTGTCAGAGTGACAGTAGAGTCAGTAGAATGGCCTCTTCAGTGTCCTAAGTTTCATAACTGTGACCTTAATTGCCTACCATCTGTAAGCTGTTAGTGTCTTAATGACCGTTCCACAGGTGCAAGTTCATTAATTGTTTATGGTTCATTGAACAAGCATGGGAAACAGTGTTTCAACCCTTTACAATGAAGATCTGTGAAGTTATTTGGATTTTTATGAATTATCTTTGAAAGACAGGGTCCTGAAAAAGGGACGTTTCTTTTTTAGCTGAGTTTAGGAGATAATTATGGTTATAGAATCTGAGCAGGGTAGCTGTTACTCATGCTGTACCTTACACAACAACTGCCCTTAGAGAAGTATGAACATCTTCTCAATGAAGTGTGACACTCCTCCTTCCCACTGGTTACAAAACAACTGTTCTGTACTGTTGTGTTATGTTATGTTCCATTGCATTGTGTTATGTTATGTTCCATTGCATTGTGTTCTGTTTGGTTCCATTGCATTGTGTTATGTTGTGTTCCATTACATTGTGTTCTGTTTGGTTCCATTTCATTGAACATGTCAGCAGGTAGCAGTCCTCTCAGTCAAGGTCTTCCTACCTGCTAATGGAGTGGTTGAGAGGAGGCAGGGAAAGTGATTGGTTTATAACGAATGTTTATAGCATGCTGCATGGTGCAGGGTTTCAGTGGCTTTCAAGGCCTAGACCCACGTAGGGCAGAGGAGAGCAGCCTGCCGTTTCTCTCTCCCCCATTGTTCAGGACACTCACAGGGCAGCAGAGGAGAGAATTGTTCACTGCCGTAAATAACCACTTCACTCTCCTGACTCTGCTTTCTCGCCTCCTTTCCTTCTCACGCTCTCTCTTCTCTTCTCTTCTCTTCTCCTCCTCTCTCCTCTCCTCTCCTCAACAGCGGCAGTACTCAGAGAGTCCTCTGACCGTCTCCAGCTGCAGTGAGACAGGCCTCTCTAACCACTGGGCTGAGAAGAGAGAGGACAGAGAAGAGAGACTGATAACGCCCTTAGTCACTTATTGCCGGATGCCTCTGACATTCAGTTAAATCTGGATTGATGAGGACAGGCCCATGCGTGTGTGTTCTTGTCTGTGTATACTTGTGTGTGTCTGTGTACTAAGTAGTGTGTAGGCTAGGGCATGACACCACCTGTTAAGTACAGTAATAAGTTGATCCTGCTGTGAAAATGATTAGAATGTCAGATGCATGTGATGGAGAGTTTACATTAAATACCGAATACCCCCACCCACCACCATACCAATGTCACAACAAGAGAATGTCAGTTAAACATACCATTTAATCTGTTTGGACTCTATGGGTGGTTGGTTAGATAAGATAAGGGTGGGAAGAATGTGTCAGAGAGTAGAGTAGAGTGTGCAATAACAGGGATGAATCCCATTGTCTCTGAGAGAGGCACTCTATCTGCAAGGAAAGCATCAGCCCATGAATTATTTAAAAGGAGAGGAGGAAAGAAACATCTGTCAAATCAAGATAAAAATAATGTTATAGCATAAACCAGAAGTGTTTTTTATTCTCACAAAGCATAAAAGTGGCTCATTAAATTCCATCAGATTTCCCTGGTGGGGTGCTGAGAATAAAACCTCCATCAAAATGAAATTTTTTTCAAACACAGACAGAGAAATATCTCAGAACCAATCAAAAGCTTCTCCCCTGGGTCTCTTTCAGCCAATCAGATCCTAAGGGATTCCAGTGGGACCAGTCACAGACAACATCACTACATCAGGAGTCAGCTGACCAGATTAATGTCCTGAGAACTTTGCTCTGTTCAAATTATTTTAAGTGCAGCCACCCTTCTTCCAGTCCTTGTCGTAATCTGACAATCGCTGATCATACCTGATTCGACAGATTAATGGAAGGGCTCCACCACATGGCTTTCACCTGTCCCACCATGTCAAATCAGAGATTACAACAAGGAAGGTAGAAATAAAGAATGTCTACATCCCCTATGGGCCCTGGTCAAAGTAGTGCACTATAAAGGTAAAAGGTGTGTCATTTGGGATGCAACATAGAGAGAGGGCATATATGGGATAGCACCACACCGGCAGAATGTGATATTTTGAAATGTAAAGTGAGTTCCATTGACTCCTGCTCTGATCTCCCTCAGTGGAATGAGACATGAGTGCTAGGGGGCATGAACTCTTACAAGCTAGCTGCAATAATGAGAGTCTCACCAATTTAAAGTTGCAGTGTCAACATTACTCTGTATGAGTATAATGGTTAAAATGCTACAGTGGGTTATTGTCATTGTGTCACATTATATGAATTAAGAGTAGGGCTGTCAAATGATAAAAGGAATGCATCATGATTAATCGCATCATTTTCTGTAGTTAATTGTTACCAATCAAACAATTATAATTTGCTCAAATTTGGCCCTAAAGAAGGTTTTTTTTCCATTTAAAAAGCAGTGCATTGAGTGACATGCATACTATGCCCTGACGGAAACACAAAATCATCTGCAACAGAATGTTTTTAATAGCATTTTTACCATAAACAACACAAAGGTCAATGAAACATACAGCTAGCTATTAATGCACCATATGTTTCAGTAGGGCTACTCCCTCTTATCAATGTTCTTGAAGTTAAACACTTGTGCGTTTACACACACACACATGCACACTCATTTACTCTTAAAGCTTCAGGCATTCTAAATTAGTGTTCTCCCAATTTCTGATTGGAGCGAAAGAACATGTCCAACAATATTATGATTTCCATAAAAGAAAATAAAATAAAAATAGATCAGCCAGGTCTGAGTTTATGTAATAAAGCTATTACATATAGCCTAGGCTACTTATCCATGTTCTTCAACATGAACTAGTCTGTAACGGCTGTCGTGGGTTGAGGAAGGTGAAGAGGACCAAAGTGCAGGGTGGTACGTGTTCATGATGTATGTTTATTTTAACTCAGAACACTACGACCCAACACGAAACAGTTCTGTCTTGTACAGAGACAGAGACAGAAAACAACTACCCACCCACATAGTGGGAAAACAGGCTGCCTAAGTATGGTTCTCAATCAGAAACAACGATAACCAGCTGTCTCTGATTGGGAACGATACCAGGCCTAAACATAGAAACACACCTAGACATATAACATAGAATACCCATCCACATCACACCCTGACCAAACTAAAAATAGAAACATACAAAGCAATCTACGGTCAGGGTGTGACCTAGTCACAAGCTGCTACTGCTAGAATTGGGATAATGGTTAAATCTTTTGAGTTGAGAACTACAATAAAAACTGTAGCAAAATGGAATGGATGTCCTGTTCTAATTAAAATAATTGCGGGAATGTTTTTTTAAGCAGTATTGCAGAGGACTGTTGCTGGCAATGGAGTGGGGTATAAGACACTAGAGCAAGGATGAGCAATGAGCAGCATGGATATGAACAATATTTCACAAGAAGCATGTACCAATTTAAAACTCAATTTCCCCATTTATTTATTTATCTCCTATAGCTTGTTGTTGCCTGTTGACTGCCACATTTGTACTGTAATTAATCAGCTAACAAACAAGCTTCAACAAAGCGGTGTTTTCCCTGCCCTGTTCATCCACTCCACCTTCATCCACTCAATAACTATACTGAAAAAAAATATTTTACTGAGATAGTAAGTTTTTAGAAAGAAACCAGTCAATTGAAATAAATTAATTAGGCAATAATCTATGGATTTCAAATGACTGGGCAGGTGCGCAGCCATGGGTGGGCTCCCACCCACTTAGAAGCCAGGTCCACCCACTGGGGAGCCGGGCCCAGACAATCAGGATGAGTTTTTCCCCACAAAAGGGATTAATTACAGACAGGAATACTCCTCAGTACCCCTACCTCAGATGAGGCAGATGTGAAGAGCCGGGCTGGCATGGTTACACGTGGTCTGCGGTTGTGAGGCCGGCCAAGTTTTCTAAAACGATGTTGGAGGCGGCTTATTATTGTGTGATTTTAGATTCCATTTCTCACAGTTGAAGTGTACCTATGATAAAAAATTACAGACCTCTACATGCTTTGTAAGTAGGAAAACCTGCAAAATCGGCAGTGTATCAAATGCTTGTTCTCCCCACTGTATGTGCATTTTTGTTCAGTATAGATTTAGCAAATGTTTGACTTCACAATTCTAATCTAGGGAGTGTAAATTGTATTCATCTACCTAGCAAGCTAAACATACACGTTAAAAAACAAAATGTAAAATCTATATGGCCAATTTAGCGAATTAACCTGTTTTTCCCATTGACTTAGCATGGATTTCAGTTAGCCTGCTAATCAATTAGCATGCGTACCATGTGGATATTTTCAGCAGTTAAACATGACAAACTGAGCACGGTATTAACGTATCATGATAAAATATTGTAGTGAAGCATCATAAGATGGACAACATTTCACTCCATGGTGGATGTGAGACACCACTAGTTACATAACAGCTGCTGCCACCGAGTGCACACAGTTGTGTGTTGCGCAATATGGTCCCTGGGGACTGTGTGGTGAAGAAATGGAGATGCAATTAACAGCGTCAAGAAAATGTATGGCATTAAAAATATAACACATTATTCACGTGTTAACTTTGACAGCCCAAATTGAGAGTCAACCCAGCAAACCAAAATTGGTTCTGTGAAAGCTCCCAGAACATTCGTTAGGTCTTGGCAAATGTTCTCATAACACACAAACTGTCCAGTCCGGTTGATTATAGAATGTTTGTATAATACATTCGCCTGATGTTGCAAGAACGTTCCTGTAACACATTTAATTAGTTCTTTAAAGGTTCTCAGAATGTTTCATTCGGTTCTGGGAACAGTCCAGTGGGAACTTTGTGGGGACATGCCAAAAGATCCATTCCCAAAATGTTGCAAGAACGTTCCATGAACACATTTAATCTGTTCTTTAAAGATTCCCTGAATGTTGCTTTAGGTTGTGGGAACATTGTGGGGATATGACTAGAGATAGGTTCCCAAAACAAAACTGTCCAGTTGCGCTAACATTCAGAGGTTATGCTACAGGACTACTTTGCTAGAGTTGATTGGAATATGTTTCGAGACTCTGCCGATTACATTGACGAGCTAACCCCTTCCGTCACCGGTTTCATTAGAAAATGCATCTGCAAAGTTGTACCCACGATGAGGGTTCGTTGTTTGCCCAAACAAAAGCCCTGCATTACCACAGTGGTTGGCGCTAAACTAAAGAACAGGGCTCCCGCACACAGAGCTATCGTAGACACAGACACACTAGACTCCCAGACACACTAGACCCACTCCGATTTGCATACCGCCCCAACCCCGAACAGATGCACAGATGACACAACCTCAATCGCACTCCACACTCTACAGTTTCCTCTACAGTCTCATTCTGAATGTCGTATAATCTGGGAATCTGCACGGACCCGGGTCTCACCAATGAGTTTGTACCACACCAATCTTAGTTAAGTATTTCTTTACTAGAAAGCTACAATTATGATAAAAGATACACATACACAAAAACACATTCTAGGCTATTGATTAGAACGTAGTATAATGGGCCAACACACTATGGCGCGTGTCACCCAAAATGGGGATTTAAAAGAGAGAGAAAAAAAGGGAGTACACGAGAGAAATATACATTTGGTGCATTTGTCAGCTATGCTTATTTTAACCCTAGCCTTGCCCCAAACTGCCACTCTTATGGGTCAGAATATAATGATGTAATTACGTGTGGGAGGTCTCAGATGGGAAGCTCCGCGTGGGTCGTTTAGGCTTCTCAATGACGCACTTCTCCGACACAACTATCTGGTCGTCCTCACGATGTCAGTGTCCTTTTGGTCTGATTCCTCGCCCTTGCTCTGGGAGGGGTCTTCTGAGGACAGACAGCTCTATAGCTCAGAGCTCACAGCGTAGGAATGAAACAGTGTAGATACCACGATTCGATGGAGAGTGGAATTTAGGTGGTCCGGCTTGAATTCACCCGCTTAGACACAGCTACTCATCAGTAGCATCGGTAGAAAAATATTTCTTTGTCTTCAACCTCGGATTGAGTTTTGGGTTCGTTGACTTTTTAGACCTCGGCTGCAGCTCGGGTCATTAATTCTTCACTCACATGTCTTATACCCTCGGGTCAGAAGTGAGCGTAACCGCTTTTAGGGCAATTCTCTGGGCGTACCAAGTTAAGAGGCAATTTTACTCAAATACAATTTTAGACAACTAACTTCACATTTCATCTTTACCAAAACACTCCCTTTGATTTGTACATTTTCCACACAACGTACAATGTATAAATACCAAGTTTATCCTAGGAAAACTCTTACAGCTACAATGTTTTCGTAATAACGTCATCTATTAACCTTTAATAACAAAACAAAAATGACATACATTTGCATATTCCATCTATCGTCATGACCACCATTGTGGCTGATGGAAACCATTGTTCCAAAGTTTCTTTATTGCATGTTTAAAGTTCTGAGGTTGGTTCTCCATAGTGAGAGGACACAGGAAGGTTGTCTGTCGCCTAAGATTTACCATGGGCGTGAGGGGTCATAAAAACCCCACATCTTCAGACCCCTAGATCTCTCCTCCTCTGTTGGGGTTGAGAGATAATCTGTAGGGTTGTGGTCTCCTGTAACCTGACCTGATCAGGACAGTCATGACAGAATTCATAGTGCCCACAATGCTCATCACTAAGCTAAGGACTCTGGGACTAAACACCTCCCTCTGCAACTGGATCCTGGACTTCCTGGCGGGCCGCCCCCAGGTGGTAAGAGAAGGCAACAACACGTCTGCCATGCTGATCCTCAAAACTGGGGCCCTTCAGGGAGGGGTACTTAGTCCCCTCTTGTACTCCCTCTTCACCCACTACTGCATGGCCAAACACAACTCCAACACCATCATTAAGTTTGCTGACAACACAACAGTGGTAGGCCCGATCACCGACAATGATGAGACGTCCTAAAGGGAGGAGGTCAGAGAACTGGCAGTGTTGTGCCAGGACAACAACCTCTCCCTCAATGTGAGCAGGACAAAGGAGCTTATTGTGGAAAAGGCGGGCCGAACAGGCCCCCCATTAACATCGACCGGACTGTAATGTTGCGGGTCGAGAGTTTCAAGTTCCTTGGGGTCCACATCACCAACGAACTATCATGGTCAAAATATACCAAGACAGTCGTGAAGAGGGCACAACAAAACCTTTTCCCCCTCAGGAGACTGAAAATATTAGCATGGGTCCCCAGATCCTCAAGTGGTTCTACAGCTGCACCATCGAGAGCACGCTGACCGGTTGCATCACCACTTGGTATGGCAACTACTCGGCATCTGACCGCAAGGCGCTACAGAGGGTAGTGCGTACGGCCCAGTACATCACTGGAGACAAAATTCCTGCCATCCAGGACCTATTTAATAGGTGTGTCAGAGGAAAGCCCATAAAATTGTCAGACTCCAGTCACCCAAGTCATAGACTGTTTTCTCTGCTTGTGCAAGGCAAGCGGTACCAGAGTGCCAAGTCTAGGACCAAAAGGCTCCTCAACAGCTTCTACCCCCAAGCCATAAGACTGCTGAAAAATTTATAAAATCGCCACTGGACTATTTACCCCCTCCTCCCTTTGTACACTGCTGCTACTCGTTTTTAACTATCTATGCGTAGTCACTTCACCCCCACATACATGTATAAATTACCTTGACTTACCTGTACCCCAGTACATTGACTTGGTACCTGTACCCCCTGTAAATAGCCTTATTGTTATTTGTTGTGTAACTTTGTATATATTTTTTTAATTAAGTCTATTTGGTAAATATTTTCTTAACTCTTCTTGAACTGCACTATTAGTGAAGGGCTTGTAAGTAAGCATTTCACTGTAAGGTCTACAGTTGTATACGGCGTATGTGACAAATAAAGTTTGATTTGATTTGACTTACAGTTGACCGGGGCAGCTCTAACAGGGCAGAAATTTGACGAACTGACTTGTTGGAACCACCTATGGTGGTGCCACGTTGAAAGTCACTTCTAGAGGCAGTTTGGAACTCTATTGTGAGTGTTGCAACCGAAGACAGATGATTCAACTACGTGCTTCACCATTCTGCGGTCCCGTTCTGTGAGCTTGTGTGGTCTACCACTTTGCGGCTGAGCTGTTGTTGCTCCTAGAGGTTTCCACCTCACAATAACAACACTTACAGTTGACCGGGGGCAGCTCTAACAGGAAAGGTGGAAAGGTTGAAAGGTGGCATCCTATGACGGAGCCACGTTGAAACTGAGCTCACTGAGCTCTTCAGTAAGGCCATTCTACTGCCATTCTACGGAGATCGCATGGCTGTGTGATCGATTTAATACACCTGTCAGCAACGGTGTGGCTGAAATAGCCGAATCCACTGATTTGAAGTGGTGTCTACATACTTTTGTATATATAGTGACATTTATACTGACTCTATACACACGCACACCCACTCACATATAAGCTGCTGCTGCTCTGTTTATCTTATATCCTGTTGCCTAGTCCCCTTACCCCTGTACATATCTACGTCCATCACTCCAGCATCCCTGAAAATGTAAATATGGTATTGGAACTGACTTTAAAAAAATGTCCTGTATATAGTATGCTTACTTAATTACTTTATTGTGCATTGTGTATTATTTTTTATGTGTATTTTTTTATGTTAATATGTTGTTAGTGATTATTTCATTGTTGGGTTTTGAGTTTGCAAGATAGGCATTTCACTGTACTTGTGCATGTGACATTAAAACTTCAAAGATGAAAGAAAGATAATGTTGGTATCAGGGCGCACAAAATATTCTATTGATGTTGCAAGAATGTAAGACAGAATAGTCTTTCTGAGTTTTTGATAGGTTCCCAGAACATGTAATTAGGTTGTGGATATGCCTATAATGTTGTAATATTAAAAAGTCACTGAGCTCTTCAGTAAGATCATTCTACTGCCAATGATTGTCTATGGAGATTGCATGGCTGTGTGCTTGATTTTATACACCTGTCAGCAACAGGTGTGACTGAAATAGCCGAATCCACTAATTTGAAGGGGTGTCCACATACTTTTGTGACCGAACACCTAGTCTAAATTCTTTAAATGTTCCAAGAACCTTTAATTAAGTTATGGGAGTTGTCTAGGATGTTGCAATAATATTCTGGTGATATTCACATAGATTGCACAAATAGGTCAGTTTTTATGATGTTCATAGCATATTTGTTTTAGGTTTAACACAATATTCCATTGATGTTCATGCAATATACATTTTACCTTGTCTTGGAGGTCCTCAGAACATTTGAATAACATTTAGAAAATGTTTTACCCAGTATTACCACAACATTCTCAGCATGCAAATGTGAAGCTCCTTAAGAGCAGATTGGAATACATCCCCAATATATTTATATGTAGATTTAATGATAATTCGCAGGTGATATACACTGCTTAAAAAAACAAAGGGATCACTTAAACAACACAATGTAACTCCAAGTCAATCACACTTCTGTGAAATCAAACTGTCCACTTAGGAAGCAACACTGATTGACAATAAATTGCACATACTGTTGTGCAAATAGAATAGACAACAGGTGGAAATTATAGGCAATTAGCAAGACACCCCCAATAAAGGAGTGGTTCTGCAGGTGGTAACCACAGACCACTTCTCAGTTCCTATGCTTCCTGGCTGATGTTTTGGTCACTTTTGAATGCTGGTGGAGCTTTCACTCTAGTGGTAGCATGAGACGGAGTCTACAACCCATACAAGTGGCTCAGGGAGTGCAGCTCAACCAGGATGGCACATCAATGCGAGCTGTGGCAAGAAGGTTTGCTGTGTCTGTCAGCATATTGTCCAGAGCATGGAGGCCGTAGGAGGGCAACAACCCAGCAGCAGGACAGCTACCTCCGCCTTTGTGCAAGGAGGAGCAGGAGGAGCACTGCCAAGAGCCCTGCAAAATGACCTCCAGCAGGCCACAAATGTGCATGTGTCTGCTCAAACGGTCAGAAACAGACTCCATGAGGGTGGTATGAGGGCCCGACATCCACAGGTGGGGGTTGTGCTTACACACCGTGCAGGTGGTTTGGCATTTACCAGAGAACACCAAGATTGGCAATTTCACCACTGGCACCCTGTGCACTTCACAGATGAATGCAGGTTCACACTGAGCACATGTGACAGGCGTGACAGAGTCAGTCATGGTGTGGGGTGGCATTTCTTTGGGGGGCCGCACAGCCCTCCATGTGCTCGCCAGAGGTAGCCTGACTGCCATTAGTTAACGAGATGAGATCCTCAGACTCCTTGTGAGACCATATGCTGGTGTGGTTGGCCCTGGGTTCCTCCTAATGCAAGACAATGATAGACCTCATGTGGCTGGAGGGTGTCAGCAGTTCCTGCAAGAGGAAGGCATTGATGCTATGGACTGGCCTGCCCGTTCCCCAGACCTGAATCTAATTGAGCACATCTGGGACATCATGTCTCGCTCCATCCACCAACGCCACGTTGCACCACAGACTGTCCAGGAGGTGGCAGATGCTTCAGTCCAGGTCTGGGAAGAGATCCCTCAGGAGACCATCCGCCACCTCATCAGGAGCATGCCCAGGCGTTGTAGGGAGGTCATACAGGCACGTGGAGGCCACACACACTACTGAGCCTTGTTTTAAGGACATTACATGAAAGTTGGATCAGCCTGTAGTGTGGTTTTCCACTTTAATTTTGAGTGTGACTCCAAATCCAGACCTCCGTGGGTTGATAAATTTGATTTCCATTGATAATTTTTGTGTGATTTTGTTTTCAGCACATTCAACCATGTAAAGAAAAAAGTATTTAATAAGAAGATTTCATTCATTCAGATCTAGGATGTGTTATTTTAGTGTTCCTTTTTTTTTGAGCAGTGTACAATGAACAAAAATATAAACGCAGTATGCTGTCATGTTTTGTCATTTATTATCATGTCTTGTCCCTGTGCTTCCCATTCTGTTCGTTTCCCCCTGCTGGTCTTATTAGGTTCGTTCCCTCTTTCTATCCCTCTCTCTCCCCCTCCCTCTCTCACTCTCTCGCTCTCTCTTCTCTCTATCGTTCCGTTCCTGCTCCCAGCTGTTCCTATTCCCCTAATCATCATTTAGTCTTCCCACACCTGTTCCCGATCCTTTTCCCTGATTAGAGTCCCTATTTCTCTCCTTGTTATTCGTTTCTGCCCTGTCGGTTCCTTGTCTAGAATTCACCGTGCTGTGTTTGTGTATCGCCCTGTCGTGTCGTGTTTTCCTCAGATGCTGCGTGGTGAGCAGGTGTCTGAGTCTGTCTGGTTCAAGTGCCTTCCCGAGGCAACCTGCTGTTCACCTGCTGTTCAAGATCGATTCTCCAGTTGTCCTCGTCATTTCGAGTGAAAGTTGTGTTTATTTGATTGTATTTACTTTACTGGATTAAAGACTCTGTTTTCGCCAAGTCGCTTTTGGGTCCTCTTTCACCTGCATGACAGAAGGAACCGACCAAGGAATGGACCCAGCGACTTCAGACGCTCGTTACACTGCCGTCGAGATCCAAGGAGCCATGCTCGGCAGACACGAGCAGGAATTGTCTGCTGCTCGCCATGCCGTGGAGAACCTGGCCGCTCAGGTTTCCGACCTCTCTGGACAGTTCCAGAGTCTACGTCTCGTGCCACCTGTTACTTCCTGGCCTGCCGAGCCTCCAGAACCTAGGGTTAATAACCCACCTTGCTACTCCGGGCAGCCCACTGAGTGCCGCTCCTTTCTCACGCAGTGTGAGATTGTGTTCTCTCTCCAACCCAACACATACTCTAGAGAGAGAGCTCGGGTTGCTTACGTCATTTCACTCCTTACTGGCCGGGCTCGAGAATGGGGCACAGCTATCTGGGAGGCAAGGGCTGATTGCTCTAACAAGTTCCAGAACTTTAAAGAGGAGATGATTCGGGTTTTTGACCGTTCAGTTTTTGGTAGGGAGGCTTCTAGGGCCCTGGCTTCCTTATGCCAAGGTGAACGGTCCATAACGGATTATTCTATTGAGTTTCGCACTCTTGCTGCCTCTAGTGAGTGGAACGAGCCGGCGCTGCTCGCTCGTTTTCTGGAGGGACTCCACGCAGTGGTTAAGGATGAGATTCTCTCCCGGGAGGTTCCTTCAGATGTGGACTCTTTGATTGCTCTCGCCATCCGCATAGAACGACGGGTAGATCTTCGTCACCGGGCTCGTGGAAGAGAGCTCGCATCAACGGTGTTTCCCTGCTCCGCATCGCAACCATCTCCCTCCTCTGGCTCAGAGACTGAGCCCATGCAGCTGGGAGGGATTCGCATCTCGACTAAGGAGAGGGAACGGAGGATCACCAACCGCCTGTGCCTCTATTGCGGAGTTGCTGGACATTTTGTTAATTCATGTCCAGTAAAAGCCAGAGCTCATCTGTAAGCGGAGGGCTACAGGTGAGCGCAACTACTCAAGTCTCTCCATCAAGATCCTGTACTACTTTGTCGGTCCATCTACGCTGGACCGGTTCGGGTGCTACATGTAGTGCCTTGATAGACTCTGGGGCTGAGGGTTGTTTCATGGACGAAGCATGGGTTCGGAAACATGACATTCCTTTCAGAGAGTTAGAGAAGCCTACGCCCATGTTCGCCTTAGATGGTAGTCATCTTCCCAGTATCAGATTTGAGACACTACCTTTAACCCTCACAGTATCTGGTAACCACAGTGAGACTATTTCTTTTTTGATTTTCCGTTCACCGTTTACACCTGTTGTTTTGGGTCATCCCTGGCTAGTATGTCATAATCCTTCTATTAATTGGTCTAGTAATTCTATCCTATCCTGGAACGTTTCTTGTCATGTGAAGTGTTTAATGTCTGCCATCCCTCCCGTTTCTTCTGTCCCTACTTCTCAGGAGGAACCTGGCGATTTGACAGGAGTGCCGGAGGAATATCATGATCTGCGCACGGTCTTCAGTCGGTCCCGAGCCAACTCCCTTCCTCCTCACCGGTCGTATGATTGTAGTATTGATCTCCTTCCGGGGACCACTCCTCCTCGGGGTAGACTATACTCTCTGTCGGCTCCCGAACGTAAGGCTCTCGAGGATTATTTGTCTGTGTCTCTTGACGCCGGTACCATAGTGCCTTCTTCCTCTCCGGCCGGGGCGGGGTTCTTTTTGTTAAGAAGAAGGACGGTACTCTGCGCCCCTGCGTGGATTATCGAGGGCTGAATGACATAACGGTTAAGAATCGTTATCCGCTTCCCCTTATGTCATCAGCCTTCGAGATTCTGCAGGGAGCCAGGTGCTTTACTAAGTTGGACCTTCGTAACGCTTACCATCTCGTGCGCATCAGAGAGGGGGACGAGTGGAAAACGGCGTTTAACACTCCGTTAGGGCATTTTGAGTACCGGGTTCTGCCGTTCGGTCTCGCCAATGCGCCAGCTGTTTTTCAGGCATTAGTTAATGATGTTCTGAGAGACATGCTGAACATCTTTGTTTTTGTCTATCTTGACGATATCCTGATTTTTTCTCCGTCACTCGAGATTCATGTTCAGCACGTTCGACGTGTTCTACAGCGCCTTTTAGAGAATTGTCTCTACGTAAAGGCTGAGAAGTGCTCTTTTCATGTCTCCTCCGTTACTTTTCTCGGTTCCGTTATTTCCGCTGAAGGCATTCAGATGGATTCCGCTAAGGTCCAAGCTGTCAGTGATTGGCCCGTTCCAAGGTCACGTGTCGAGTTGCAGCGCTTTTTAGGTTTCGCTAATTTCTATCGGCGTTTCATTCGTAATTTCGGTCAAGTTGCTGCCCCTCTCACAGCTCTTACCTCTGTCAAGACGTGTTTTAAGTGGTCCGGTTCCGCCCAGGGAGCTTTTGATCTTCTAAAAGAACGTTTTACGTCCGCTCCTATCCTCGTTACTCCTGACGTCACTAGACAATTCATTGTCGAGGTTGACGCTTCAGAGGTAGGCGTGGGAGCCATTCTATCCCAGCGCTTCCAGTCTGACGATAAGGTTCATCCTTGCGCTTATTTTTCTCATCGCCTGTCGCCATCTGAGCGCAACTATGATGTGGGTAACCGTGAACTGCTCGCCATCCGCTTAGCCCTAGGCGAATGGCGACAGTGGTTGGAGGGGGCGACCGTTCCTTTTGTCGTTTGGACAGACCATAAGAACCTTGAGTACATCCGTTCTGCCAAACGACTTAATGCCCGTCAAGCTCGTTGGGCGTTGTTTTTCGCTCGTTTCGAGTTTGTGATTTCTTACCGTCCGGGTAGCAAGAACACCAAGCCTGATGCCTTATCCCGTCTGTTTAGTTCTTCTGTGGCTTCTACTGATCCCGAGGGGATTCTTCCTTATGGGCGTGTTGTCGGGTTAACAGTCTGGGGAATTGAAAGACAGGTTAAGCAAGCACTCACGCACACTGCGTCGCCGCGCGCTTGTCCTAGTAACCTCCTTTTCGTTCCTGTTTCCACTCGTCTGGCTGTTCTTCAGTGGGCTCACTCTGCCAAGTTAGCTGGTCATCCCGGTGTTCGAGGCACTCTTGCGTCTATTCGCCAGCGCTTTTGGTGGCCGACTCAGGAGCGTGACACGCGCCGTTTCGTGGCTGCTTGTTCGGACTGCGCGCAGACTAAATCGGGTAACTCTCCTCCTGCCGGTCGTCTCAGACCGCTCCCCATTCCTTCTCGACCATGGTCTCACATCGCCCTAGACTTCATTACCGGTCTGCCTTTGTCTGCGGGGAAGACTGTGATTCTTACGGTTGTCGATAGGTTCTCTAAGGCGGCACATTTCATTCCCCTCGCTAAACTTCCTTCCGCTAAGGAGACGGCACAAATCATTATCGAGAATGTATTCAGAATTCATGGCCTCCCGTTAGACGCCGTTTCAGACAGAGGCCCGCAATTCATGTCACAGTTTTGGAGGGAGTTCTGTCGTTTGATTGGTGCGTCCGTCCGTCAGTCTCTCTTCCGGGTTTCATCCCCAGTCTAACGGTCAAGCAGAGAGGGCCAATCAGACGATTGGTCGCATACTACGCAGCCTTTCTTTCAGAAACCCTGCGTCTTGGGCAGAACAGCTCCCCTGGGCAGAATACGCTCACAATTCGCTTCCTTCGTCTGCTACCGGGTTATCTCCGTTTCAGAGTAGTCTGGGTTACCAGCCTCCTCTGTTCTCATCCCAGCTTGCCGAGTCCAGCGTTCCCTCCGCTCAAGCGTTTGTCCAACGTTGTGAGCGCACCTGGAGGAGGGTGAGGTCTGCACTTTGCCGTTACAGGGCACAGACTGTGAGAGCCGCCAATAAACGCAGGATTAAGAGTCCAAGGTATTGTTGCGGCCAGAGAGTGTGGCTTTCCACTCGCAACCTTCCTCTTACGACAGCTTCTCGTAAGTTGACTCCGCGGTTCATTGGTCCGTTCCGTGTCTCCCAGGTCGTCAATCCTGTCGCTGTGCGACTGCTTCTTCCGCGACATCTTCGTCGCGTCCATCCTGTCTTCCATGTCTCCTGTGTCAAGCCCTTTCTTCGCACTCCCGTTCGTCTTCCCTCCCCCCTCCCGTCCTTGTCGAGAGCGCACCTATTTACAAGGTACATAAGATCATGGACATGCGTTCTCGGGGACGGGGTCACCAATACTTAGTGGATTGGGAGGGTTACGGTCCTGAGGAGAGGAGTTGGGTTCCGTCTCGGGACGTGCTGGACCGTTCACTCATTGATGATTTCCTCCGTTGCCGCCAGGATTCCTCCTCGAGTGCGCCAGGAGGCGCTCGGTGAGTGGGGGTACTGTCATGTTTTGTCATTTATTATCATGTCTTGTCCCTGTGCTTCCCATTCTGTTCGTTTCCCCCTGCTGGTCTTATTAGGTTCGTTCCCTCTTTCTATCCCTCTCTCTCCCCCTCCCTCTCTCACTCTCTCGCTCTCTCTTCTCTCTATCGTTCCGTTCCTGCTCCCAGCTGTTCCTATTCCCCTAATCATCATTTAGTCTTCCCACACCTGTTCCCGATCCTTTTCCCTGATTAGAGTCCCTATTTCTCTCCTTGTTATTCGTTTCTGCCCTGTCGGTTCCTTGTCTAGAATTCACCGTGCTGTGTTTGTGTATCGCCCTGTCGTGTCGTGTTTTCCTCAGATGCTGCGTGGTGAGCAGGTGTCTGAGTCTGTCTGGTTCAAGTGCCTTCCCGAGGCAACCTGCTGTTCACCTGCTGTTCAAGATCGATTCTCCAGTTGTCCTCGTCATTTCGAGTGAAAGTTGTGTTTATTTGATTGTATTTACTTTACTGGATTAAAGACTCTGTTTTCGCCAAGTCGCTTTTGGGTCCTCTTTCACCTGCATGACATATGCAGCAATTTCTAAGATTTGATTGAATTACAGGTCACATAAGAAAATTATTAGGACCTAATCTATGGATTTTACATGACTGGGAATACAGATATGCATCCCTTGGTCACAGATATCTTTTAAAAAAGTAGAGGTGTGGATCAGAAAATCAGTCAGCATCTGGTATGACCACTACTTTACCTCATGCAGTGCGACACATCTCCTTCGCATAGAGTTGTCAGTCTGTTGATTGTAGCCATAAAATACTATGTTACAGGTACACATAGGAAGAGGATTGGAATATTTTAATAACTCAAAAATGATGTTCTGTCTTAATTGACCATATTAGACTGACACAGCTTTCCCTTTGTGGTGGGGAGGGTTAAAGGGGAACTGCGCCTCCTGTTTTGGCCTTGTTTTTTGTCTTGCTCCTCAAATGCTTGCAGCCATGACAGAAGCCAAATGTGAGTTGGCTTGGGGGTGTGCTTTGATATGTCCCATGTGGCTCAGTTGGTAGTGCGTGGCGCTTGCAATGCCAGGATTGTGTGTTTGATGCTCATGGGGGACCAGTATGTAAAGAAAGTATGAACATGTATGCACTCACTACTGTAAGTAACTCAGGATAAGAGAGTCTGCTAAATTATGTACATTTTGTGGGTGTGTTCTTGCCACCACCAAGACACCCATCTGTCAGAACCTTACCTGCAGCTGTTTCACCACACTCATGCACAACAGACAAACCTCCTGCAGGTTGAGTTCAATAACTACAGGCAGATGGATGGTGAGATGTGAGGAATATGAGAAGAATGCAATTGCTGAATGTATGTACAGTGCATTTGGGAACTTTTCAGACCCTTTGACTATTCCACATTTTGTTACATTACAGCTAAAATGTATTTTTTATTTTATTTTTGCAAATGTATAAAAAAAACTGTAAAACAGAAATACCTTATACATAAGTATTCAGACCCTTTGCTATGAGACTCTAAATTTAGCCCAGGTGCATCCTGTTTCCATTAATCATACTTAAGATGTTTCTACAACTTGATTGGAGTCCACCTGTGCTAAATTCAATTGATTGGATATGATTTGGAAAGGCACACAGCTGTCTATATAAGGTCACACAGTTGACAGTGCATGTCAGAGCAAAAATCAAGCCATGAGGTTGAAGGAATTGTCTGTAAAGCCCCCGAGGCATGATTGTGTCGAGGCACAGATCTGGGGAAGGGTACCAAAACATTTCATAATTCTTAAGTGGAAGAAGTTTAGAAGCACCAAAACTCTTCCGAGAGCTGGCTTCCCGGCCAAACAGAGGAATCGGGGGAGAAGGGCCATCATCAGGGAGTTGACTAAGAACCCAATGGTCACTACGACAGAGCTCCAGAGTTCCTCAGTGGAGATGGGAGAACCTTCCAGAAGGACAACCATCCCTGCAGCACATCACCCATCAGGCCTTTATGGTAGAGTGGCTTGACGGAAAGTGTCTCCTCAGTAAAAGGCACATGACAGCCAGCTTGGAGTTTGCCCAAAGGAACCTAAAGGACTCTCAGACAATAAGAAACAAGATTCTCTGGTCTGATGAAACCAAGATTGAACTCTTTGGCCTGAATGCCAAGTGTCACATCTGGAAGAAACCTGGCACCATCCCTACGGTGAAGCATGGTGGTGGCAGTATCATGCTGTGGGGATGTTTTTCAGCCGCCCACCTGACGGGCCGCCCTCAGATGGTGAGGGTAGGTAGCAACACATCTGCCACGCTGATCCTCAACACTGGATCTCCTCAGGGGTGCGTGTTCAATCCCCTCCTGTACACCCTGTTCACCCACGACTGCATGGCCAGGCATGACACCATCATTAAGTTTGCAGACGACACAACAGTGGTAGGCTTGATCACCGACAACGACAAGACAGATAGGGGGGAAGTCAGAGACCTGGCAGGGTGGTGCCAGAATAACAACCTATCCCTCAACGTAACCAAGACTAAGGAGATGATTGTGGACTACAGGAAAAGGAGGGCCGAGCACTCCCCCATTCTCATCGACGGGGCTGTAGTGGAGCAGGTTGAGAGCTTCAAGTTCTTTGGTGTCCACATCAACAACAAACTAGAATGGTCCAAATACACCAAGACAGTCGTGAAGAGGGCACGAGAAAGCCTATTCCCCCTCAGAAAACTAAAAAGGATCTACAGCTGCAACATCGAGAGCATCACTGCCTGGTACGGCAATTGCTAGGCCTCTGACTGCAAGGCACTAGAGGGTAGTGCGTATGACCCAGTACATCACTGGGGACAAGCTTGGTGCCATCCAGGACCTCTACACCAGGCAGTGTCAGAGGAAGGCCCTAAAGATTGTCAAAGACCCAAGCCACCTTAGTCATAGACTGTTCTCTCTACTACCGCATGGCAAGCAGTACCGGAGTGCCAAGTCTAGGACAAAAAGGCTTCTCAACAGTTTTTACCCCCAAGCCATAAGACTCCTGAACAGGTAATCAAATGGCTTCCTGGACTATTTGCATTTTGTGCACCCCTCAACCCCTTCTTTTAAGCTGCTGCTACTCTCTGTTTATCATATATGCATAGTCACTTTAACTATACATTCATGTACATACTACCTCAATCAGCCTGACTAACCGGTGTCTTTATGTAGACTCGCAACTTTTATAGCCTCGCTACTGTATATAGCCTGTCTTTTTACTGTTGTTTTATTTATTTACCTACCTATTGTTCACCTAATACTGTTTTTGCACTATTGGTTAGAGCCTGTAAGTAAGCATTTCACTGTAAATTCTACACCTGTTGTATTCAGCGCACGTGACAAATAAACTTTGATTTGATGTTTTTCAGCCGCAGGGACTAGGAGACTTGTCAGGATCGAGGGAGAGATGAACGGAGCAAAGTACAGAGAGATCCTTAATGAAAACCTGCTCCAGAGGACCTCAGACTGGGGCGAAGAAAACGACCCTAAGCACACAGCCAAGACAACACAGGAGTGTCTCTGAATGTCCCCAAAGAATTCCCCCCAAAATCTGTTTTTGCTTTGTCATTATGGGTTATTGTGTGCAGATTGATGAAGAAAAAAAATGTAATCCATGTTTAGAATATGCTGTAACGTAACAAAATGTGGAAAAAGTCAAGGGGTCTGAATACTTTCCGAATGCACTGTAGATATTCTGATTGTAATTTCCAGCCGGTACAGATACTGTGCCCATCTGCATTTTGTCTCGTGGTAATGGGGCTACCTTGGAAAACATACCAGATGGTCATACCTTCCTGTGTGGTGTCCCGTATACAACATTTCCCTGATCCTTGTGCAGAATACACAGGATTACTTCATCCCAATACTGTCTGATACAATTCAATAATAAATAAAACAATACAAATAAAAGTTGTCTAGTAATATGTTTATGCCGAGTGCCAGTCCCTCTCTCCATTCAGTAACATCAGTATCAAGCCTGTCTGTCAGTCATGACTTTATCACATCATGTTGTAAGTCTCCACGTGTTGGCTCCATCCATTTTTCTGTGAACACATACAAACATAGTCACTGTTCTAGTACCAATGGCAATTAGGATAGGTCATATCTGACACACAAATCTATACTATGTTGAAGTTTTAACAAGTCAGACTAAACCTAACTAATTCTGTTCTCCCAATCGACAACCGTTGCTGAGTAGGCTGGAGGTGAGGTTGTCAGTTTACATAATTTATGTTTCACAAATGTATCAAAGTAATGAAGTGTGTTACCTTCTGTATTTACAAATGATGAGCCTGTGAACATGTTTGCTGCTGACAGGTGAAGGTTGCTGGCCATATACTTGCCAACATGTGGCTGACTGTTCCATTCATAGGAATTCTAACAGTCACAGCTGATGAGGGCCCCCTTGCTGGTCTTCTCTTTGCTGCATGTTCGGCTGCAAACTGGACATCTCTCGAATAACTACAGCAGGCAATCAATTTTATGCGGTGGTGTTGACTGGGAAGGCCTGTGAAAGGGTGACACAATAGACAGCCAAGTGATAAATTGCCTGTTGTTCTAAAGAAAGTACAAAGCTTTTGGCTAATGCACTTCACAACCAAAATTACTCTACTAGTTGTATATGCTTGGTGGGGGAATTAGCCTACTATTGTATCAATAAAACTTTTCACATAACACACATTGCCGGTCGTTGTTGATGAACCTGTCTGTGTCATCAGGGCAGTAACTCAGGTCACTATCAGAGGCCTCATGATGGCGTGCTCTATTCGTAGGGGTGGAGGGAGACTTTGGCAAGAACAGAGGATACTGTTGTTGGGGGTACTACTGTCGCATGACACACTTTTATTCTAAAGTCTGTGAAAATAGCATGTGATCAGTGAATTAAATTATTTATGGCGGTCGCTAAACCTTTGCAATCACATTGCTGGATTGTTACACTATGCAACCAACTGTGACATGTTTTGCTGTGGACCTGGGTTGGTTTTAGTTTCTTGCTGTTAGTTAGTACACTGTTGTAGTCCGAGTTAGCAAGTACCACCATAGCTGCATCCAATATTTATTTGAGCCCTAAACATGGGTTGCACCTCGAAGGCTAATGTGACTGTTTCGTCTATATTACACAAACTTAAAGTTGCATGGAAATACTATGGCATGCTAAAGTAGGCAAATAATTAGTAGGAAACAACTTTGCCATAATATGATGTCATCAATTTTACTCTAGAGAGATGGCAATATTGCCATTACTGTTACTAGCAAAGTAGGAAAAAATAACTAGCAATGCTAATGTTAGCGAGCTAAAATATGGTGGACCCCTCAATCTTAGTTAGCTAGCTAAAGTTATACTGCATCTAAAGCAGGGGTCTCCAACCTTTCCTAGCATGAGAGGTATTTTTTTTAAATGAAACATCGCCAAATACATTTTTTTCTAGCTATCAAATAGGCACATTATTCTCTTCTCCTCTCCCCTGCAACTCTTCCCTGGGTATTTGTCTACAAGATAAAGTACTGCATGTTTTTGTCAGTATATATGGTAAAATAATGGTTAATAAACAACTCTAAGTGGCTGCTATAAAATCTGCAATCTGTTTGATATTTTCCCAAAATATGTTTTCTCCGTTTAATTTTTCATGATTTTAGATGTGTGTTTTTGGTTTATGTGTGTGTTTTCGGTTTTCACTCTCAAAAGTACAATTGTTCATAGAGAAACAACGAAATTGGAAAAAGGCCATTTTTTGGGGGGGGTCTGTAATATTTTTTTGTGTAATTCCCCTTTAATTGCATATCTGGCCCTTTAGTTGCGCATCTAGGGAGTGAGGAATCTGCAGTCTAATGAGCCAGTCTAGCGAATGAGCCGGTCTAGCGTATGAATGAGGTTGCAACACTGCCTGGTATGGCAACTGCTCGGCCTCCGACCGCAAGGCACTACAGAGGGTCGTGCGAACGGCCCAGTACATCACTGGGGCCAAGCTTCCTGCCATCCAGGACCTCTATACTAGGCGGTGACAGAGGAAGCCCTTAAAAATTGTCAGAGACTCCAGGCACCCTAGTCATAGACTGTTCTCTCTACTACCGCATGGCAAGCGGTACCGGAGCGAAAATTCTAGGTCCAAGAGACTTCTAAACAGCTTCTACCCCCGAGCCATAAAACTACTGAACATCTAGTCAAATGGCTACCCAGACAATTTGCAGTGCCCCAGCCCTCTCCCCCTCATCACACTGCTGCTACTCTCTGTTATCATCTATGCATTAATAACTCTACCTACATGTACATACTGTACTACCTCAAATAACCGGTGCCCCGACACATTGACTATGTATCGGTACCCCCCCTGCATATAGTCTCACTATTGTTATTTCACTGCTGCTCTTTAATTACTTGTCACTTTTGTCTCATTCTTATCTGTATTTTTTGAAACTGCATTGCTGGTTAGGGGCTCGTAAGCAAGCATTTCACTGTTGTATTCGGCAATAAAATGTGATTTGATTGTCATCACAACTGAGCATACTTTGTATTTTGGGAACAGGACAGCTTTTGTGTTTAGGGAACATATATTTTGTGATGTCCCCACATTCTTCCCACCAGACTGTTCCCACAACCTAATGAAACATTATGGATACCTTTAAAGAACAGACAAAAAGTGTTGTAGGAATATTCTTGCAACATCAGGTGCATGTTTTATACGAGCTTTGTATAATCATCAGCACAGCTGGACAGTTTTTTGTGGTATGAGAACATTTGCCACAACCGAACACATTTCCTGGAGAATTTCACCAAACTAATTTTGGTTTGCTGGGAAAACATTACTGGTACATTGTGTTATTACTGTCACGTTCTGACCATCGTTCTTGTGTGTTTTCCTTGTTTTAGTGTTGGTCAGGACGTGAGCTGGGTGGGCATTCTATGTTGTGTGTCTGGTTCGTCTATTTCTATGTTTGGCCTGATATGGTTCTCAATCAGAGGCAGGTGTTAGTCATTGTCTCTGATTGGGAACCATGTTTAGGTAGCCTGTTTTGTATTGGGTTTTGTGGGTGAATGTTCCTGTCTTTGTGTTTGTGGCACCAGATAGGACTGTTTTCGTTTTTTCACGTTTCTTGTTTTGTAGATTGTTGTATTTATCTTTATTAAAGATGTACAAAAATAACCACGCTGCATTTTGGTCCGCCTCTATTTCACCAGAAGAAAACCGTTACAATTACATTCCCTGGAAAACTTTCTGGGGAACGTTCTGTGGCGGTTGTTACAGATGTTGTGCACAACATTTTAGTGAATGTTAGGAGAACATTCCTAGGATATTTCATGAACAACATTTTTGAAGAAAAATATTTTGTTAAAAACGTTCTTTGAGTGTTATCGTCCTAATGTTAGATAAAACTGAAACTTAATAGGAATCTTAGCTAATGTTCTGGGAATTTTCCTTGTTTCCTGGGAAGAGGATAAGAACACTGGATAAGTGGTTAAGCGTTAAAGCTTTATACTACCGTGATTCAGAGGTAACAGAGAGGGGACTGGTGTGCTCATTGGATATGCAGGGTTCAGAATTACCATATGGCTTACCTCAAGGCCATATAACTTACCCTGAACACATTTAGATCTCTGGAAAACAATCCATCCCTGGAATGACAGACAGAATGACTCAATAGACAGCCCATCTATCTCTGTCTGTCTCACACGCAGAAATACATTGTAATTCTATGGTCTCAGACCATATTGTCCTGCAGCCCCCCTCTGTGTGTGAGACTGAAGGCTGTTTGTTCTCTGTTTTTTTACTCCTCAACTTTAAAATAAAGTTTCACAAGGAACTTGTCTCTGTGTGTGTGTGTGTGGCAGCAGCTGTATTGGGGGATCAGAAAGAAGTTTGAGCAAAGTGACAGAGATAGAACTGGGTCAGGCCTCCTGACTAGAACACAGACAGTCTGCAAGACCAACTGGAACACACACACACACATACACTTTAAATACTTTATTTGAATTTACAAATCACATTACATCATAAAGGATTCAAACATTTCACTTAAGAAACAAAAAGCACCTTCTCCTCCACACAGTCAGGCTACACAGAGGCTGAAACAGAGCAGTACCTTCTCCTACACACAGTTAGGCTGCCCATAATGCCTGAAACCAATCAAATCAAATCACATTTTATTTGTCACATACACATGGTTAGCAGATGTTAATGCGAGAGTAGCGAAATGCTTGTGCTTCTAGTTCGGACAATGCAGTTATAACCAACAAGTAATCTAACTAACAATTCCAAAACTACTGTCTTAAACACACAAGTGTAAGGGAATAAAGAATATGTACATAAAGATATATGAATGAGTGATGGTACAGAGCGGCATAGGCAAGATACAGTAGATGGTATCGAGTACAGTATATACATATGAGATGAGTATGTAAACAAAGTGGCATAGTTAAAGTGGCTAGTGATACATGTATTACATAAAGATGCAGTAGATGATATAGAGTACAGTATATACGTATACATATGAGATGAATAATGTAGGGTATGTAGACAATATATTAGCTAGCATTGTTTAAAGTGGCTAGTGATATATTTTACATAATTTCCCATCAATTCCCATTATTAAAGTGGCTGGAGTTGAGTCAGTGTGTTGGCAACAGCCACTCAATGTTAGTGGTGGCTGTTTAACAGTCTGATGGCCTTGAGATAGAAGCTGTTTTTCAGTCTCTCGGTCCCAGCTTTGATGCACCTGTACTGACCTCGCCTTCTGGATGATAGCGGGGTGAACTGGCAGTGGCTCGGGTGGTTGTTGTCCTTGATGATCTTTATGGCCTTCCTGTAACATTTGGTGGTGTAGGTGTCCTGGAGGGCAGGTAGTTTGCCCCCGGTGATGCGTTGTGCAGACCTCCCTACCCTCTGGAGAGCCTTACGGTTGTGGGCGGAGCAGTTGCCGTACCAGGCGATTGTGCATCTGTAGAAGTTTGTGAGTGCTTATGGTGACAAGCCGAATTTCTTCAGCCTCCTGAGGTTGAAGAGGCGCTGCTGCGCCTTCTTCACGATGTTGTCTGTGTGGGTGGACAATTCAGTTTGTCTGTGATGTGTATGCCGAGGAACTTAAAACTTGCTACCCTCTCCACTACTGTTCCATCGATGTGGAT
This sequence comes from Oncorhynchus gorbuscha, assembly GCF_021184085.1. Classification (NCBI taxonomy): domain Eukaryota; kingdom Metazoa; phylum Chordata; class Actinopteri; order Salmoniformes; family Salmonidae; genus Oncorhynchus; species Oncorhynchus gorbuscha. The sequence goes on from NW_025744581.1 coordinate 157,887, forward strand.
AGGGGGGTGTTCCCTCTGCTGTTTCCTGAAGTCCACAATCATCTCCTTAGTTTTGTTGACGTTGACTGCGAGGTAATTTTCCCGACACCACACTCCGAGGGCCCTCACCTCCTCCCTGTAGGCCGTCTCGTCGTTGTTGGTAATCAAGCCTACCACTGTTGTGTCATCCGCAAACTTGATGATTGAGTTGGAGGCATGCGTGGCCACGTAGTCGTGGGTGAACAGGGAGTACAGGAGAGGGCTCAGAACGCACCCTTGTGGGGCCCCAGTGTTGAGGAAGTCCAGTACTCAGTTGCACAGAGCGGGGTCGAGACCCAGGGTCCCAGGCTGGGGATGCTGTCTGGGCCTGCAGCCTTGCGAGGGTTAACACGTTTAAATGTTTTACTCACCTCGGCTGCAGTGAAGGAGAGGCCGCATGTTTTGGTTGCAGGCCATGTCAGTGGCACTGTATTGTCCTCAAAGCGGGCAAAACAAATATTTAGTCTGCCTGGGAGCAAGACATCCTGGCACAGAGCAGTACCTTCTCCTACACGCAGCTAGTCTGCCCATAACGCCTGAAACCGAGCAGTACCTTCTCGTACACACAGCTAGGCTGCCCATAATGCCTGAAACCGAGCAGTACCTTCTCGTACACACAGCTAGGCTGCCCATAACGCCTGAAACCGAGCAGTACCTTCTCGTACACACAGCTAGGCTGCCCATAATGCCTGAAACAGAGCAGTACCTTCTCCTACACACAGCTAGGCTGCTCATAACGCCTGAAACCGAGCAGTACCTTCTCGTACACACAGCTAGGCTGCCCATAACGCCTGAAACCGAGCAGTACCTTCTCGTACACACAGCTAGGCTGCCCAAAGCGCCTGAAACAGAGCAGTACCTTCTCCTACACACAGCTAGGCTGCCCATAATGGCTGAAACAGAGCAGTACCTTCTCCTCCACATAGCTAGGCAGCCCATAACGGCTGAAACGGAGCAGTACCTTCTCCTCCACACAGCTAGGCAGCCCATAATGGCTGAAACAGAGCAGTACCTTCTCCTCCACACAGCTAGGCAGCCCATAATGGCTGAAATGGAGCAGTACCTTCTCGTACACACAGCTAGGCTGCCCATAACGCCTGAAACAGAGCAGTACCTTCTCGTACACACAGCTAGGCTGCCCATAACGGCTGAAACGGAGCACTACTTTCTCCTCCACATAGCTAGGCAGCCCATAACGGCTGAAACGGAGCAGTACCTTCTCCTACACACAGCTAGGCAGCCCATAACGGCTGAAACGGAGCAGTACCTTCTCCTCCACATAGCTAGGCAGCCCATAACGGCTGAAACGGAGCAGTACCTTCTCCTCCACATAGCTAGGCAGCCCATAACGGCTGAAACGGAGCAGTACTTTCTCCACATAGCTAGGTTGCCATTCATGGCTGGAGCATTGCCTAGCCAGTTGTTTTACTCTACTCTTGGGCAGTCCTGCAATCTGAAGGCCATGTATCGTAAGCCTAGAGTGTCAAATATCAATGTCACCAACCTGCATCTGTATCCCAGGCTATCCAAGAATGATATGAGGGGCTGGTATTTAAGAAGCTGGTATTTAAGGAGCTTTTCAGAAAAGGCCTGCTCCATGTAGCAATTGCATGAGCAGCCTGATTCCAAAATCAGCACCTCCCTCTGGCTTCCACCCACAACAACAATGTTTGGCTTATTCGGCATACAAGAAAACACATTCTCATCAACTTCAAACCAGGCTCCTCTGACAAGAGAATGTTTGTGTATTTTCCCTGTTGGTGTAACCCCCCTCACCTCAGTAGCTACTAGGTCAACAAGGCACTCATGTCTAACAATAGACAAGTCTGTAAATGAACGGCAACCATTACAAATATGTACAACAGACACCTTTACATTTAATTCAGGGGATCATGATTTGCAGGGTACCAGAGTAGAACTTGTAGCCTCGCCTTACCGGTAAAGGTGAGAATGTCCTCGCTAATGGCAGCATTTTGGTACTTGGAACAGGAGACAGAGTGGTCAGCACAGGCCATAGTAGCAAGTTTCCTCTGCAGTCTCAGCCCAGTCAAGTGCTGCCGTAGCTGCAGCCCTGTAGGTTGAGATGTGCCATCATGGTTGACAGAAGCCTCCACGACAACACAGGGGTCTGCCACAACTGTATCAGAGACCGTCACTGTCTCAGTTTGCATGTGAGTCCATGTCCATCAGAGCTCCATGCCAGTGCGGTTGAACAGGTCATTGAGGTCTGGCCAGTCAGACCAGATTCCAAAGCCTGCAGCACGAGTGCCCAGTTTTCCATTGTCCTTCCTCCTGAGGCCCGGGAAATTGTCTACAGTCTTCGGTCAGTGGGACCTTCGTCCTCTGTAGGTCCAAAAGGGAGGAGGCTCTGGCTAACTCCCTAACTGTCACATCATCACTGTAGAGCATGTTTAACAGGTGAGTCAGTATTGTAGCAATGTAAATCCACTCGACATTCGGGACACCCAAAATACCCTCCCTTTGGCTCAGGAAGACAACGGCACGTGTGTGTGTGTTTAAGCATAGGACTTAGTCACCACTTGAACCGTTTTGTTATTCATTTCCATCTGAACCTTCTGTGGGATATGCACATTGGTAAACAGATGTTGAATCTTAACTAGGGCCACCTCTCTCACAGCCTCTAGCTTCATGACCACAGGCAGAGGGGAAATGTCAATCACATTAAGCCTGGTTGAATACACATGTAAAAGCTCCTCATCTTATTCCCCCCACTCGCCAGCTAAATTAAACGTCTGTCCAAGATAGCTGTATGTTTCGTGATGACAATACGATTGGTTTATTCATTAGTGTAAATGTTGGGGGCTTATCCGTTTTACACGTTTTCCTCCGCTGCGTCTTTCATAGAACACTGCACATTTTGGGTGTTTCACTTCCAGCACAGACCACTTGGAAAAGTCATCTGTGCGAGAGAGCATGTCTTTGATAACATGCTCCTCCTCTGGAGGAGATCTGAACGTCATCAGCATACCCCTGTACTAGCTTCGGTGACAGCACATGGGCTAGGGCACACTGGCATAGCCATTTCAGCCACTGGTTAATGGCTAGGATGAGTTAACGGCACTCCATGGGCAGCCTGTTTTTATGCCAACCCTAAATGGGATTGGTTCAGTCAGGTGCTCCTCACAGGTAACTTAGAGAAAAGAGCCTTTGTACACATCGGATATAATGTCCATATAAGGCTGAGGCAGTTGTATTTCCTCAAGTGCGTTGATCATAACACTATGTGATAAAGTACCAAAGGCATCACTAAAGTCCAGAAAAACAGTGGAAAGATTTTTGAATTCACACTTGAACTCATCAATTCCAGTTTATAGGTAGAATACATGCAAATTCATGCCCTGTCTATCTATATGTGCAATTTGTTTGGGAGAGAGAATGCCTATACCCACACTGATTGAATCATTTCAATTAAATTATGTTGTACTAATATAGAATAGACATTGAATTGACATCGGTGCCCAATGGGTCTCTACAAGCCAAGGTAGTATGAGTCAGGCACAGTACCTTTCCATTAATCAGACAGGCATTGAAGATAAGCATGAGGGCATGGGAGGACTGGGACATTTCAGATGGTGTCACTTAACTACTGACTCCCCATCCCACATGCGGGAGCGTAATCATTCCCTGACACTAATTATTTTTATTTATTTTACCTTTATTTAACTAGGCAAGTCAGTTAAGAACAAATTCTTATTTTCAATGACGGCCGAGGAACAGTGGGTTAACTGCCTGTTCAGGGGCAGAACAACAGATTTGTACCTTGTCAGCTCGGGGGTTTGAACTTGCAACCTTCCGGTTACTAGTCCAACGCCCTAACCACTAGGCTACGCTGCCGGACATAAATATCCCTAGAAAATATTCATATTCATGAAAATCACAAATGAAATATATTGAGACACAGCTTAGCCTTTTGTTAATCACCCTGTCATCTCAGATTTTCAAAATATGCTTTACAGCCAAAGCTAAGTTTATTGATAGTCTAGCATAGCATTTGTCCAGCTAGCAGCAGGTAACTTGGTCATGGAAATCAGAAAAGCAATCAAATTAAATTGTTTACTTTTGATGAGCTTCGGAGGTTTTCACTCACAAGACTCCCAGTTAGATAGCAAATGTTCCTTTTTTCCAAAAATATTATTTTTGTAGGCAAAATAGCTCCGTTTGTTCTTCACGTTTGGCTGAGAAATCGCCCGGAAATTGCAGTCACGAAAACGGCGAAAAATATTCCAAATTAGCTCCATAATATCAACAGAAACAAGGTAAACGTTGTTTTTAATCAATCCTCAAGGTGTTTTTCAAATATCTATTCAATAATATATCCATCGGGACAATTAGTTTTTCAGTAGGACCGATTGGAGTAATGGGAGAATCTCTCTGGGGGCATCAGGTGACCACTAGCGCAATGTAGCCGCCTACGGCTATTCTTCAACATAAATGCGTAAAACTACGTCACAATGTGGGAGACACCTTGGGGAATACGTAGAAAGCATAATCTGGTTGATAGCACATTCACAGCTCAATAGGGTCTCATTGGAACGCAGCGCTTTCAAAACATGGGGCACTTCCGGATTGGATTTTCCTCAGGCTTTCGCCTGCAACATCAGTTCTGTTATACTCACAGACAATAACTTTACAGTTTTGGAAACGTTACAATGTTTTCTATCCTAAACTGTCAATTATATGCATATTCTAGCATCTTGTCCTGACAAAATATCCCGTTTACAACGGGAAGGTTTTTTTTCCAAAAATGAAAAATAATTTGGTAATTTGGGATTTTGGCAAGGAGGCCATTTAGCAAGTAGAAGTAGTTTTGCGAGCCATTGCTAACTAGCATTAGTGTATTGACTGGAAGTCTATGTGTATCTTCTAACGCTAGTTAGCATTGGCTCACGAAACTACCTCTAACTTCCTTCATACTGGATACAGAGACATAAAAATGATATCCACAAGTTCATCTGACTCTGGGGAAGAAGATAAAAGGCCTCGTTGCCAAAATCACCAAGTATGTCCCTTTAAAGTCTCATAAGTGACACCATCTGATCCACTTACTTTGTTGTTTGGTAGTCAAGTCAAAACATTATCTACCTCCTCAAGGGGAAAATTGCATATCTCTGGGAAATATTATGCTTGTACCGTTGGTTTCACTCAACGCTGTGGTCAGCGGTACACTATCAGACGGGTCTTGGCATTTGTCAATATAGTAGTGCTGTGCATTATTAACATTACTAGTACTGGGCGGGGGGGGGTGTTCACAATAATGTCAATTGCTTTAGATATGTTGCCATAGGTATGCCGTTTTCTGCCTGCATGCCTGTCTGTCCTCTTTTGCATTGAGCCCCACAGCCACTGACTGATGGTCAATCCAGCTGGTGAGGGAGGTCACCGTCACCTCTACTTGGTAATCCTTGCATGTAGGGAACTTTCCCAGGATCCGTGCAACATATTTCAGGAGTGGAGCTCTGAATGGTCTCCTGTCCTGGTGTTTTGCAGAAAAGACAATGTTCTTGTACAGTAGCAAGCCCCATTCAGAATAACCACTACTCTATTCCATTTCTCCAGATCCCCAGATGAGATGAAGTTGGTTTTCTCCTGAAGCAGTTTAGTGTCTCTCGTGAGTCTAGAATTGTTTCCATTTATGTTGTGACAGCAGACGTTCATACTCAGAGAAATTTGTTCAGTTACTGAAGTACCCCTGCACGCCAGGTGAACTGCGGTTGGGTGGTGAATACTCCATGGTACGGTAGACTCGGCCACTGAGTTGCGACAAGGCACATTAGTACCAAAAGTGTCCAAAATATCATTAGACCTTTATTGCATTAACGACACACTGACACACACACACTAACACACACACATCGATCTCACTGATGTTCCCACTGATAAAATATTTCTCACTCGTTGTGTTTGTCTCAGGATGTTGTTATATCTTGTTGTTGTTGTTGCTCTGAGTCCCTGCCACTCTGAGGCGTAGTAATACAGCTGTAATTATTGCTGTTCCGTTTGAGCTGTGGTGTCGTCACTGACACGCCATGGCTGTCATGTTTTGTCATTTATTATCTTGTCTTGTCCCTGTGCTTCCCATTCTATTCGTTTCCCTCTGCTGGTCTTATTAGGTTCTTTCCCTCTTTCTATCCCTCTCTCTCCCCCTCCCTCTCTCACTCTCTCGCTCTCTCTTCTCTCTATCGTTCCGTTCCTGCTCCCAGCTGTTCCTATTCCCCTAATCAATCATTTAGTCTTCCCACACCTGTTCCCGATCCTTTCCCCTGATTAGAGTCCCTATTTCTTCCTTTGTGTTCCGTTCCTGTCCTGTCGGTTCCTTGTCTAGAATTCACCGTGCTGTGTTTGTGTATCGCCCTGTCGTGTCGTGTTTTCCTCAGATGCTGCGTGGTGAGCAGGTGTCTGAGTCTGTCTGGTTCAAGTGCCTTCCCGAGGCAACCTGCTGTTCACCTGCTGTTCAAGATCGAGTCTCCAGTTTGTCCTCGTCATTTAGAGTGAAAGTTGTGTTTTTTGTTTGTATTTACTTTACTGGATTAAAGACTCTGTTTTCGCCAAGTCGCTTTTGGGTCCTCTTTCACCAGCATGACAGAAGGAACCGACCAAGGAATGGACCCAGCGACTTCAGACGCTCGTTACACTGCCGTCGAGATCCAAGGAGCCATGCTCGGCAGACACGAGCAGGAATTGTCTGCTGCTCGCCATGCCGTGGAGAACCTGGCCGCTCAGGTTTCCGACCTCTCTGGACAGTTCCAGAGTCTACGTCTCGTGCCACCTGTTACTTCCTGGCCTGCCGAGCCTCCAGAACCTAGGGTTAATAACCCACCTTGCTACTCCGGGCAGCCCACTGAGTGCCGCTCCTTTCTCACGCAGTGTGAGATTGTGTTCTCTCTCCAACCCAACACATACTCTAGAGAGAGAGCTCGGGTTGCTTACGTCATTTCACTCCTTACTGGCCGGGCTCGAGAATGGGGCACAGCTATCTGGGAGGCAAGGGCTGATTGCTCTAACAGGTTCCAGAACTTTAAAGAGGAGATGATTCGGGTTTTTGACCGTTCAGTTTTTGGTAGGGAGGCTTCTAGGGCCCTGGCTTCCTTATGCCAAGGTGAACGGTCCATAACGGATTATTCTATTGAGTTTCGCACTCTTGCTGCCTCTAGTGAGTGGAACGAGCCGGCGCTGCTCGCTCGTTTTCTGGAGGGACTCCACGCAGTGGTTAAGGATGAGATTCTCTCCCGGGAGGTTCCTTCAGATGTGGACTCTTTGATTGCTCTCGCCATCCGCATAGAACGACGGGTAGATCTTCGTCACCGGGCTCGTGGAAGAGAGCTCGCATCAACGGTGTTTCCCTGCTCCGCATCGCAACCATCTCCCTCCTCTGGCTCAGAGTCTGAGCCCATGCAGCTGGGAGGGATTCACATCTCGACTAAGGAGAGGGAACGGAGGATCACCAACCGCCTGTGCCTCTATTGCGGAGTTGCTGGACATTTTGTTAATTCATGTCCAGTAAAAGCCAGAGCTCATCTGTAAGCGGAGGGCTACAGGTGAGCGCAACTACTCAAGTCTCTCCATCAAGATCCTGTACTACTTTGTCGGTCCATCTACGCTGGACCGGTTCGGGTGCTACATGTAGTGCCTTGATAGACTCTGGGGCTGAGGGTTGTTTCATGGACGAAGCATGGGTTCGGAAACATGACATTCCTTTCAGAGAGTTAGAGAAGCCTACGCCCATGTTCGCCTTAGATGGTAGTCATCTTCCCAGTATCAGATTTGAGACACTACCTTTAACCCTCACAGTATCTGGTAACCACAGTGAGACTATTTCTTTTTGATTTTTCGTTCACCGTTTACACCTGTTGTTTTGGGTCATCCCTGGCTAGTATGTCATAATCCTTCTATTAATTGGTCTAGTAATTCTATCCTATCCTGGAACGTTTCTTGTCATGTGAAGTGTTTAATGTCTGCCATCCCTCCCGTTTCTTCTGTCCCTACTTCTCAGGAGGAACCTGGCGATTTGACAGGAGTGCCGGAGGAATATCATGATCTGCGCACGGTCTTCAGTCGGTCCCGAGCCAACTCCCTTCCTCCTCACCGGTCGTATGATTGTAGTATTGATCTCCTTCCGGGGACCACTCCTCCTCGGGGTAGACTATACTCTCTGTCGGCTCCCGAACGTAAGGCTCTCGAGGATTATTTGTCTGTGTCTCTTGACGCCGGTACCATAGTGCCTTCTTCCTCTCCGGCCGGGGCGGGGTTCTTTTGTTAAGAAGAAGGACGGTACTCTGCGCCCCTGCGTGGATTATCGAGGGCTGAATGACATAACGGTTAAGAATCGTTATCCGCTTCCCCTTATGTCATCAGCCTTCGAGATTCTGCAGGGAGCCAGGTGCTTTACTAAGTTGGACCTTCGTAACGCTTACCATCTCGTGCGCATCAGAGAGGGGGACGAGTGGAAAACGGCGTTTAACACTCCGTTAGGGCATTTTGAGTACCGGGTTCTGCCGTTTGGTCTCGCCAATGCGCCAGCTGTTTTTCAGGCATTAGTTAATGATGTTCTGAGAGACATGCTGAACATCTTTGTTTTTGTCTATCTTGACGATATCCTGATTTTTTCTCCGTCACTCGAGATTCATGTTCAGCACGTTCGACGTGTTCTACAGCGCCTTTTAGAGAATTGTCTCTACGTAAAGTCTGAGAAGTGCTCTTTTCATGTCTCCTCCGTTACTTTTCTCGGTTCCGTTATTTCCGCTGAAGGCATTCAGATGGATTCCGCTAAGGTCCAAGCTGTCAGTGATTGGCCCGTTCAAGGTCACGTGTCGAGTTGCAGCGCTTTTTAGGTTTCGCTAATTTCTATCGGCGTTTCATTCGTAATTTCGGTCAAGTTGCTGCCCCTCTCACAGCTCTTACTTCTGTCAAGACGTGTTTTAAGTGGTCCGGTTCCGCCCAGGGAGCTTTTGATCTTCTAAAAGAACGTTTTACGTCCGCTCCTATCCTCGTTACTCCTGACGTCACTAGACAATTCATTGTCGAGGTTGACGCTTCAGAGGTAGGCGTGGGAGCCATTCTATCCCAGCGCTTCCAGTCTGACGATAAGGTTCATCCTTGCGCTTATTTTTCTCATCGCCTGTCGCCATCTGAGCGCAACTATGATGTGGGTAACCGTGAACTGCTCGCCATCCGCTTAGCCCTAGGCGAATGGCGACAGTGGTTGGAGGGGGCGACCGTTCCTTTTGTCGTTTGGACAGACCATAAGAACCTTGAGTACATCCGTTCTGCCAAACGACTTAATGCCCGTCAAGCTCGTTGGGCGTTGTTTTTCGCTCGTTTCGAGTTTGTGATTTCTTACCGTCCGGGTAGCAAGAACACCAAGCCTGATGCCTTATCCCGTCTGTTTAGTTCTTCTGTGGCTTCTACTGATCCCGAGGGGATTCTTCCTTATGGGCGTGTTGTCGGGTTAACAGTCTGGGAATTGAAAGACAGGTTAAGCAAGCACTCACGCACACTGCGTCGCCGCGCGCTTGTCCTAGTAACCTCCTTTTCGTTCCTGTTTCCACTCGTCTGGCTGTTCTTCAGTGGGCTCACTCTGCCAAGTTAGCTGGTCATCCCGGTGTTCGAGGCACTCTTGCGTCTATTCGCCAGCGCTTTTGGTGGCCGACTCAGGAGCGTGACACGCGCCGTTTCGTGGCTGCTTGTTCGGACTGCGCGCAGACTAAGTCGGGTAACTCTCCTCCTGCCGGTCGTCTCAGACCGCTCCCATTCCTTCTCGACCATGGTCTCACATCGCCCTAGACTTCATTACCGGTCTGCCTTTGTCTGCGGGGAAGACTGTGATTCTTACGGTTGTCGATAGGTTCTCTAAGGCGGCACATTTCATTCCCCTCGCTAAACTTCCTTCCGCTAAGGAGACGGCACAAATCATTATCGAGAATGTATTCAGAATTCATGGCCTCCCGTTAGACGCCGTTTCAGACAGAGGCCCGCAATTCACGTCACAGTTTTGGAGGGAGTTCTGTCGTTTGATTGGTGCGTCCGTCAGTCTCTCTTCCGGGTTTCATCCCCAGTCTAACGGTCAAGCAGAGAGGGCCAATCAGACGATTGGTCGCATACTACGCAGCCTTTCTTTCAGAAACCCTGCGTCTTGGGCAGAACAGCTCCCCTGGGCAGAATACGCTCACAATTCGCTTCCTTCGTCTGCTACCGGGTTATCTCCGTTTCAGAGTAGTCTGGGTTACCAGCCTCCTCTGTTCTCATCCCAGCTTGCCGAGTCCAGCGTTCCCTCCGCTCAAGCGTTTGTCCAACGTTGTGAGTGCACCTGGAGGAGGGTGAGGTCTGCACTTTGCCGTTACAGGGCACAGACTGTGAGAGCCGCCAATAAACGCAGGATTAAGAGTCCAAGGTATTGTTGCGGCCAGAGAGTGTGGCTTTCCACTCGCAACCTTCCTCTTACGACAGCTTCTCGTAAGTTGACTCCGCGGTTCATTGGTCCGTTCCGTGTCTCCCAGGTCGTCAATCCTGTCGCTGTGCGACTGCTTCTTCCGCAACATCTTCGTCGCGTCCATCCTGTCTTCCATGTCTCCTGTGTCAAGCCCTTTCTTCGCACCCCCGTTCGTCTTCCCTCCCCCCCTCCCGTCCTTGTCGAGAGCGCACCTATTTACAAGGTACATAAGATCATGGACATGCGTTCTCGGGGACGGGGTCACCAATACTTAGTGGATTGGGAGGGTTACGGTCCTGAGGAGAGGAGTTGGGTTCCGTCTCGGGACGTGCTGGACCGTTCACTCATTGATGATTTCCTCCGTTGCCGCCAGGATTCCTCCTCGAGTGCGCCAGGAGGCGCTCGGTGAGTGGGGGTACTGTCATGTTTTGTCATTTATTATCTTGTCTTGTCCCTGTGCTTCCCATTCTATTCGTTTCCCTCTGCTGGTCTTATTAGGTTCTTTCCCTCTTTCTATCCCTCTCTCTCCCCTCCCTCTCTCACTCTCTCGCTCTCTCTTCTCTCTATCGTTCCGTTCCTGCTCCCAGCTGTTCCTATTCCCTAATCAATCATTTAGTCTTCCCACACCTGTTCCCGATCCTTTCCCCTGATTAGAGTCCCTATTTCTTCCTTTGTGTTCCGTTCCTGTCCTGTCGGTTCCTTGTCTAGAATTCACCGTGCTGTGTTTGTGTATCGCCCTGTCGTGTCGTGTTTTCCTCAGATGCTGCGTGGTGAGCAGGTGTCTGAGTCTGTCTGGTTCAAGTGCCTTCCCGAGGCAACCTGCTGTTCACCTGCTGTTCAAGATCGAGTCTCCAGTTTGTCCTCGTCATTTAGAGTGAAAGTTGTGTTTTTTGTTTGTATTTACTTTACTGGATTAAAGACTCTGTTTTCGCCAAGTCGCTTTTGGGTCCTCTTTCACCAGCATGACAGAAGGAACCGACCAAGGAATGGACCCAGCGACTTCAGACGCTCGTTACACTGCCGTCGAGATCCAAGGAGCCATGCTCGGCAGACACGAGCAGGAATTGTCTGCTGCTCGCCATGCCGTGGAGAACCTGGCCGCTCAGGTTTCCGACCTCTCTGGACAGTTCCAGAGTCTACGTCTCGTGCCACCTGTTACTTCCTGGCCTGCCGAGCCTCCAGAACCTAGGGTTAATAACCCACCTTGCTACTCCGGGCAGCCCACTGAGTGCCGCTCCTTTCTCACGCAGTGTGAGATTGTGTTCTCTCTCCAACCCAACACATACTCTAGAGAGAGAGCTCGGGTTGCTTACGTCATTTCACTCCTTACTGGCCGGGCTCGAGAATGGGGCACAGCTATCTGGGAGGCAAGGGCTGATTGCTCTAACAGGTTCCAGAACTTTAAAGAGGAGATGATTCGGGTTTTGACCGTTCAGTTTTTGGTAGGGAGGCTTCTAGGGCCCTGGCTTCCTTATGCCAAGGTGAACGGTCCATAACGGATTATTCTATTGAGTTTCGCACTCTTGCTGCCTCTAGTGAGTGGAACGAGCCGGCGCTGCTCGCTCGTTTTCTGGAGGGACTCCACGCAGTGGTTAAGGATGAGATTCTCTCCCGGGAGGTTCCTTCAGATGTGGACTCTTTGATTGCTCTCGCCATCCGCATAGAACGACGGGTAGATCTTCGTCACCGGGCTCGTGGAAGAGAGCTCGCATCAACGGTGTTTCCCTGCTCCGCATCGCAACCATCTCCCTCCTCTGGCTCAGAGTCTGAGCCCATGCAGCTGGGAGGGATTCGCATCTCGACTAAGGAGAGGACGGAGGATCACCAACCGCCTGTGCCTCTATTGCGGAGTTGCTGGACATTTTGTTAATTCATGTCCAGTAAAAGCCAGAACTCATCTGTAAGCGGAGGGCTACAGGTGAGCGCAACTACTCAAGTCTCTCCATCAAGATCCTGTACTACTTTGTCCCATGTTCGCCTTAGATGGTAGTCATCTTCCCAGTATCAGATTTGAGACACTACCTTTAACCCTCACAGTATCTGGTAACCACAGTGAGACTATTTCTTTTTTGATTTTTCGTTCACCGTTTACACCTGTTGTTTTGGGTCATCCCTGGCTAGTATGTCATAATCCTTCTATTAATTGGTCTAGTAATTCTATCCTATCCTGGAACGTTTCTTGTCATGTGAAGTGTTTAATGTCTGCCATCCCTCCCGTTTCTTCTGTCCCTACTTCTCAGGAGGAACCTGGCGATTTGACAGGAGTGCCGGAGGAATATCATGATCTGCGCACGGTCTTCAGTCGGTCCCGAGCCAACTCCCTTCCTCCTACCAAAACTTTACCA